>NW_004444070.1:3631682-3637842 GCF_000243295.1 Trichechus manatus latirostris | reverse complement strand
GTGCTGTCACAGTATGGGGAGAGCAACTAAGGTCACATAACAATGTATGTATAAATTTTTGTATGAGAGACTAACTTGAATTGTAAACTTTCACTTAAAGTACAATAAAAAAAAAAAAGAACTTACAAAGTAAAAAATTATAACAGACAACCTGCATAATTTTTGTTGCCGTCAAGTCAGCTCCAACTCACAGTAATGCTGTGCACAAGAGAACGGAACGGTGCCCAGCCCTGCTCCATCTTCATGATCCTAGATATATTTGAGCCCATTTTTGTGGCCATTGTGTCAGTCCATCTCATTGAGGGTTTCTCTCGTTTCCGCTGACCCCCTACTTTACCAAACAGGATGTCCTTTCCTAGTAAATGGCCTGTCCCGCTGACCTGTCCAAAGTAAACAAGCTTTCTAAGGAGCATTCTGGTTGTATTTCTTGTAAAAATCACCTGCACAATTTTAGACAAGTTTTAAAAAACAGATGATCATAGTTATTTAATAGAGGTGACGATTTTAGAGAATGCCTATGGTCTGAGGTCCCAAGGACAATGTTACGATGGAAAAATCCAGGCAAGGGGGCCGTGTATAAGTGACAGCGTGTGTCTGTACCCTGGAGTCCTGTGTGGTGGACGGCACACATGGCTGGTTCGTTTTGCTGGGTGCGTGCATTGCCTAGCTCCAGACAAAGCTGTTCCACTGACATTTCTATAAATCTGGGATTCTTGTCACATTCTTCTCCACAGAACTTCTTTTTTTTTTTTTTTTTTTTTAAATTATTTGTAGAAGGGAGGCACAGAAATCTAAGACAGCTTCTTTCCTTTAACCTTTTGCTTAAGTGATTTTTTTCCTCCTTTCTGTGGTTAATATTTCTTCTCCATGGAAGGGCTGCACGGCCATGTCACTACTTGAGTTTTAGTATGTACTCTGTTCTGTTGAAGTTGTATAATTCTGCCAAATCAGCATAAACCTCCAAAAGGAGATTTAAGGGTATAGCTGGATTTCTGAGTGTGTTGACTACTTTATCTGTTTTTTAACATGCTCGGCTGCTAACCTGTTGGTGGTTCCAGTCCACCCGAAGATGCGCTGGAAGAAAGGCCTGGTGATCTACTCCTGGAAAGTCAGTCATTGAAAACCCTACGAAGCATGCTTCTACTCTGATGTGCACTGGTCACCGTTAATAATGAGTACTTTTTAAATACACATGTAACTTAATCATTATTTCTCCACAGGAAACTGTTAGAGTGATGGTTCTCATTGCTTGTCAATTTTTTTCTAGTGACAAGACAAATGTTGGATTAAGCAAATATGTGCCTCTTAGCTCAAGTAGATACAAGAGACTAAATGGGCAGCTTCTGTCCAGAGGTGAGATGGGAAGGCAGAGAGGGTTAGGAGCTGGTTGGATGGACATGGGGAATCAGGGGTGGAAAGGAAGAGTGTGCTGTCACAGTATGGGGAGAGCAGCTAGGGTCACATAACAATGTATGTATATGTATATTTTGAAGCAAATGTTCAGAGGGTAATTACAAACAATAAAATTATGTTCCACTATCTAGCATCACACACTTGATCAGTGATTGAATGTGGAGACCATTGAAATTGCTGTTATCGTCAAAATATGGAAGCAGTATTTGCTGGTATATTAAATCTGATTATGAATGTAGTTCTTTCAAGGGGGAATCACTAGAAAAGAAAGTACTTAATTTTTATTTATAAAAATAATGTAAATATATGATTTTTTGTTAGGCTCAGGGCAATTCTTAAAACACCACTATCTCCAGTATGGGGCTGGGAATATCTAAGCAGAGAACAAACCCTTTTCCCATGAAAGTATAAGTTTTAATTGAAAGAAAAAGCCGTCTGTTACATGTGCATTAAAGATACAGTTATCTGTATATGTTCCTCTAAGTCTAATGAAGCCTTTCCCAACTTTATACTAAGTAGGATGAAGAATACAAGAAAGGGAGCAAAAAAGTGTGAATATTAACATTTTTTATAGGCTGAGAACCTAATGCCAGTAAATCCGGAAAGAATCTAACTTGAGTATGAAGCAAGAGAAATTGTTCTGCAGGAAGAATAAAGGAGAAGGAGAAGAAGTGGAAGGGGAAGGAGAAAAGAAAGAAAAACAGGAAGAAGAGGAAGGAGAAGGAAAAGGGAAAAGAGAAGAAGAAAGAGGAGAAGGAGGAAAAATAAAAAAGACACGGGTTTTTGCTCGTAGCAAACCCCAGCTTCCTTTGATGACATCCAATACTAGCAACCAACTCTCTCCGTAAAAGGACATAGAGTAAATGTTTTCAGTCGGGCAAGCCAAACAGTCAGCTCTCCTGTTGTCGTTCAAGATCGGTCATCAGCCACAGTAAAACCATCAGGACTGTGCTCCAATACAATTTATTTACAAACACAGGACAAGGGACCTGGTTGCAGTTTGTAGTTTGTGGACACCTGGCAGAGAATCTACCTGAGAGGAGTTAGAGCATTCTTCTTATCATCTACTCAATGCCAAGACCTAAATTAAATAAAACAAAGACAAACTTGAGAGACATAGAAAGGAGGGAAGGAGAGAAGGAAGGGAAGGAACGGAGGGAGGGAGGGAGGGAGGGAAGAAGGAAGGAAAGAAAGACAGAGAAAAAGGCAGAAAGACACTGGGTAAACTTCTCATTCTGTCAAGAGCAGAGCCCTGGGCGGTTCTGCAGCCAGAGCATGGTCCAGATTTGCACACCTGCCCCTCTCTCCCTGCACCCCAGGAGAGACTGCAGACCCTTGGAGACCCTGGGCACAGGATGCAGACAGCTGCCAGCAGCCCAGCACACCCTGCGAGCTGGTTAGACTGTCAACACAATGTGCCGAGTGAAGGCAGAGGAAAAGGATCCTGGCAGTACTGCACGCTCTGACTATCAGAGTGGGTTTTTGCGTGTTTTTAGTTTTTGTTTTCATTTAAGATCAGCTCAAACAAGCAAGAGACCCCTAGAATGTCTGGAGGAAGCACACACCTCGATTTCAGACTTCTGGTCTCCAGAACCACTTTCCTGGAAGTTACAGGTGAGCTGGGAAGGCAGACAGCCAACAGTAAATGTGAAACACCTTGGGGGCTCCACAGAGGAGGTATAGAAAGGTGCAGGAGGACATAATGGGGGACCTACTTTAGATCAGAAAATACATCCCTGAGAACAATGGTTAAGCTTCACCTTCCTCTTTCCTTAGAACCCACCCCAAACCCACTGCCGTCCAGTCGATTCAGACTCATAGTGACTCCATAGGGTTTCCATCTTGGAAAGACGTGCTCCTTGGAAGCAAGGATCGCGAGACGTTCTTCTCATGTACTTTGGACATGTTATCAGGAGGGACCAGTCCCTGGAGAGGGATATCATGCTTGGTAAAGTAGAGGGTCAACAAAAAAAGAGGAAGACCCTCGACGAGATGAATTGACACAGTGGCTGCAGCAATAGGTTCAGACATAATAACAATCATGAGGATGATGCAGGACAGGGCAGTGTTTCATTCTGTTTTACATGGGGTCGCTATGAGTTGGAACCAACTCAACAGTACCTAACAACAACAGGGTTTCCAAGGCAGTAAATCTTCACAGAAGCAGACTGCCACATCTTTCTCCCGCAGAGCAGCTGGTGGGTTTTTTGAACCGCTGACCTTTTGGTTAGCAGCCGAATATTTTAACCACTGCGCCACCAGGGCTCTTCCCTTAGAGCATCATGAATTATTGAGGTCTCTGGGTGACCAGGGTGTCCCTGGGTGGTGCAAACAGTTAAGCACTTGGCTGCTAACCCAGATGTTCATTGGAGGTTCAGATCCACCCAGAGGCACCTTGGAAGAAAGGCCTGGTGATCTACTTCCAAAACATCAGACATAGAAAACCCTCTGGAGTACAGTTCTACCTGGACACAGATGGGTTTGCCATGAGTCGCGGTTGACTCTGTGGCCACTGGTGTGGTTTTGTTTCTGGACGACAAGAGTTCACCAGCTCAGGGGTTCCAATCATGGGGACTGTGACAAGAATCGATTTACCAGAGGTGATTGATAACACAAAGACTGCAACTCAAGAAGGCAGCAGAATCCACACCATCAGATTTGGAGGATGAGGTCAAAGAGAGATGGCGTAACCCGGTGTGAATACCAGGTTTGGAGCTGCAGGATCTTCAAATGTCTGTCTCACATAAGAGCCAGTGACTTTCCAGGTAATGGTCAATGGGCTCCAGATGTCAGAAGGATATTGTAAAGATGAAAACCAGATGTTGTCTGACAAATACGTTTATTTCTATACATTACAAAAATGCTCATTGAATATCCATTGTTGTTGTTGTTGTTAGTTGCTGCCGAGTTGATTCCGACTCGTGGCAACCCCAAGTATGCAGAGTAGAACTCTTACAGAGTTCATTTCAAAGCTGTGCTCTTTCGGAAGCAGATTGCCAGGCCTTTCTTCCGAGGTGCCTCTGGGTGTGTTTAAGCCGACAACCTTTCAGTTAGTAGTTGAGCATTTAACGGTTTGTGCCACCCAGGGACTCAGATATACTTTAGACACATTTGCAAATATTTTATTGCACCTTGAATTTATGTAAGATGCAGTTCTTGCCCTACACAAATAGCTTCCTTTTTTTTTTTTTTTTAATATAAACGACTATACTCCCTAATTATCCAGGCAGTAGCTCCCTTACTGTGGGATCCAGCCCACAGTATATTACTCAAAAGTAGTATGTAACTAACCAAGTGGATGAAATACATCATGGAAGCAGGCAAGGTTTTGAAAAAAAAAATTAAATTTTATTCTATGGTTTAAGGGAAGCTAAACCAGCAGTAAATGAAACCCTAGCAAGTAAGAATTGAAAAATGAATCTCTAGCCTCAGGGGAAATATCAGAAAATGACTAACGTGCTGGGAAAGAAAAAATAAAAACAGAGCTCAGATTGACAGTAAGAAAAAGGACCTGCAAAGGAAATCACGAGTCAGAAATGTGTGACATAGACCTGAACAATAAATGGTGTGTGGACACTACAGTAAGGTGACCGAGTGCCCTGGGGTAAAAACAAGCAAGAAAAAACATGGAGGATAAAAGAAAGTAGTGCATACAGAAGAGATGGAGGTGTTTGCCAATGGCGAAGGGATTTTGGAACAAGAGGAAGTCTGTTTCATCACCAGTAGAAGGGGCGAGCGGCTCAACATGGCATCTGCAAAGAGTTCCATTGACTTGTGATTTCAGATGCCCTTTCTCCTAAGCCTACCAACTTCGATGAAGAATAAATAGATGGGAATCCAGCAAAATGGCACTCTAGGCAGAAGCACCATGCCATCCCTCCACAGCAAAGATCCGAAAAACGAAGCTGAACAGAGAATACAACAATCCTGAAACCCTGAAACATCAAATGAAGAGATAAAGAACTCAGCCAAGCACCAAACGGAGTGAGAAAACTGACAGAAAATGCAGAGTCAGGAGAGATTCATGCAGAGGTCCCCTGTCAGCTAACACAGCACGGATCCGCCATCTTAGACTCCTATCCGAGATCAGCAAACAGGAGGTGTGAGACAGCAGCTTCACGGAGCTTCCAGTGGGAGACAAAACAACTGGTAATTGGCAATATACGCTTTCCCACCCCCCACACTTCTTCACCCCGACTCGGCCTCCTCTGCTTCCCACGACCACAATCTCTTGACTGGAAAACACTGGCTTGGATTCCACACACCCGAATGGGCGTCTGTCTGAGTGCCATTTGTTGGCTGCTGGTGTTGCTTTTTTCCATTTCTTTTGATTTCTTCCTTGCCTCTCGCCACCTCCCCCTCCTTTCCCTCAAGTACCTGGCTCCGCGCGCCATCTTTGCTTCTTCCAGAGGGGCTGCAGAGCACCAGCAATTTGTGATATACGCTTTCCCACTCCCTACCCTTCTTCACCCACACTCGGTCCACTCTGCTTCCCATGGACACAGTCTCTTTTCCAGACACACCAGCCCACACTAGCTGGCTCTCTGAGTGCCATTTGTTGGCTGCTAGTGTTGCTTTGTTTTTTTTCTGCTTCTTTTGATTTCTTCTTTGCCTCTCGCCACCTCCCCCTCCTTTTGCTCGAGTGCCTGGCTCCATGCGCCATCTTTGCTTCTTCCTGAGGGGCTGCAGAGCTCCATTCGAGTGTGGAGCTGCTTCCCGGTCTGGATTGCCGTGCTGGTGGGATCCC
>NW_004444070.1:3595364-3623553 GCF_000243295.1 Trichechus manatus latirostris | reverse complement strand
TGTAGTAACTGTTAAATGAGAAACTATTTTGTTCTGTAAGCCTTCATCTTAAGTGAGAATAACAGCACCACTGGAAGAATGTAGTCAATGTCACTGAACTGTTCATGTAGAAATTTTTGAAATGCTGTATCTTTGGCTATGTGTATTTTCACCCAAAAAAAAAAAAAGGGTTGAGAAGTTAGAAGGTTGATATGTTGTGGGGTCATAAATGTCATAAAACCAATGTCATAAAACAACATGTGAACTACTGTTTCCTGAGAAACTATTTGTTTTGTAAGCCTTCACCTGAAGTACAATAAAATAAAAAAAGAATAAATAGATGCCCTACCATGTGGGACTTCCTCGTTACCTCTGTCCAGGTAATGTTGGAGGCCGGATACCTGGAAGACTGCCCTGATGTGGACCGCGTGGACTTGACCATCTCTGGGTCGGATATTTGTAGACCTTCTCCTGGCAAATTTGTCTGCCTGGCAAGTTTGTTGAGTGTTGTATGTGTTCTCTGGAAAACATTTGGGAAAACTCGTCTGGTAGCTTATTCTCAGTGTTGCTGTCCTTCTTTTGCAGTTAAATACTTCCTTTCTCTTCAAGAGCCAGTCTGGCATTTCTTTCTTCTCTTTCTTTTTTATATATTCCACTCCCTTCTGAACTTTCGAATCCAATTGTTGTGAGTGTACTTTTGCATGGGACTCTTGCATTTCCTGTTAGCGCTTCAGGCTTGCTGACCGTGTGGGTTTAAAAGAAAGGCAGTTTCATTTAGCACTAAGTGTCACTTTGTGCCAAAAGAGGACAGAGGCTTCATGAGAATGGAGAGAAAGGATAGGAAATGGATATTATTTAAAATAAATTAGTTATAGTTTCTAAAATATAAAAACTGCAATTAAACAACAAACCCATTGGCATTGAGTCAATTCCGACTCATAGCGACCCTGTAAGACAGTAGAACTGCCCCATAGAGTTTCCAAGGAGCACCAGGTGGATTTGAACAGCTGACCTTTTGGTTAGCAGCCATAGCTCTTAACCACTATGCCACCAGGGTTTCCAAAAAAAATTTTAAAAAGTGCTGTTAAGGGACTCACATTTATCTGGTGATAGGTAAATGGAAAATACTATTCTAGACACCCTGAAATGACCCATTTTATCAATACATCACCGATGAAAGGCGGGAAGTATTATCTCCTTTCATTGGTGAAAAAACTTGGTGGTACAAAGATTAAGCAGTTGCCTAATCCAAATGTTGGCAGCAGCTCTATGGGAGAAAGACCGGCGATCTGCTTCCGTAAAGATTGCAGCCTAGGAAACCCTACCGGGCAGTTCTCCTCTGTCCTGCAAGGTCGCTAGGAGTTGGAATTGACTGGAAGACACACAAGTAACATAGACACAAAGATGCCCAGGAATTGCCCTGGTCACACGAGGAGTCAAGGAAGAGAACGTATGTGAATCCAGGTATATCCACCTCAACATCCATGTTCTGTCCCATACACTGCACGGCCGTCGGTCATAACAAGTTCTCATGACATAGCTCTACAGCGTGTATCAGATAGCTGGCGAATTCTGACACAGAGGGTAGTGATAAGGTGCAGACTAATTCTGTCTCTGGCTGCTTACTCTCCATGTTCTCCTTCTCCTTCCCTTCTCCTCCTCCTCCTCCCTCTGCTTCTCCTCCTTCTACTTCTTCTCCTTGTCTTTCTCCTTCTTCCCCCTCCTCCTCATGTTATTACTTCTCCTCCTTCTTATGCTATTTCTATTTCTCTCCCTCCCCCCTCCTTCTCCTCCTCCTCCTCTTCTTCATCCTCCTCCCATCTTCCCTCCTCCCCCCTCTACGTCTCCTGCTTCTCCTCCATCTCTTCCTTCTCCTTCTCCTTCCCCCTTCCTTCTTATCCTATTTCTTCTCCTGCTCTCTCTGCATCGTCCTCCTCCTCCTCTGCCTCCTCCTTCTCCATCTCCCTCGTCCTCCTTCTCCTCCTCCTCCACTTCCTCCTCCTCCCCCCGTACTTCTCCTCCTTCCCCTTCTTCTCCCTCCTGCTCCTCCTTCTCCTTCCTCCCCTCCTATTTCCCCTCCTTCTCCTTCTTTTTCTCTTCCTACTCCTCCTTCTGTGTCTCTCTGTGTCTCACTGTGTCTCTCTCCCTCTCTCTTTCTCCCTCTCTCTCCCCTCTCTGTCATCTACTCTCCTCTGTTTCCTGTCATGCTCTCTCTCTCTCCCTCCTTCTCTTTTATCCTTTCCTCTGTCTGGGTCTCTACCTCCCTGCCTCCATTTCTTTCTATCTTTTTATTCTTCTATCATTCCTTTCCAACTTCCATAATATTTTTTTATTCACAAATCCCAATTCCTGACTGGTGATGGAGACATAATCCTAATAACATCTGGCATATTTATCTGATAAATCTGTTGTCGGTATTAAATAAACGAGAAAGCACCAGGAATATACTAAAGTAGGATATTTTTCTTATTTCTATGATGGTTACCATGGAATTAATTATCATCTCTCCTTACCCATATCTTTCTCCTACAGAGAGCTAAGTATGCTGAACATCTTTGTCATGAGCCATTTATGAAATTAATGGAAAATGCCTTCTTTGACAACGTCCCACTATTAATTATATCTTTTCTTAAAGGAATAGCAGTCTTTTTTCAATTTTTCTAGAAGGAAACAAAACAATGCTTCCAATATACATTTCTTCTCTTTGCTTATTTTGGCTACAGCTTTCACCGTCTGTCATTTCAACACATATAGATCACATGAAATTTCCTAACATTATATCAAGGAGTTAAGGATAAATAATTCATTTGTATTCACTGGTGACATTTAGTATTTTTAAAAAGATATAAATATAACTTATAAAATTTAAGAAAATAAAATATTTCGTCAACATGTGTCTTTATTGTTAGCAACGTATTGGCCATTCTAAGAATGGGCTAAAATTGCAATTCCAATTTGTTTTGGATTCAAATGATCATTCCAGGTTATTTTTATTTGGAAATAAAACCAAGCAGTAAATCAGATTTCAAGTAGTAACTGAGGGAGAGATTAGCCATTATAATACATGAGTAAAACGAATGTTTAAGTTGTTCTAGAGGATGGCAAAACTTCACCGCATGCACTTTGGATGTTTTATCAGGAGGGACCAGTCCCTGGTGAAGAACATTATGCTTAGTAAAGCAGACGGTCAGCAAAAAAGAGGAAGATCGTCAATGAGATGGATTGACACAGTGGCTGCAACAATGGGCTCAAGCATAACAATTGTGAAGATGGCGCAGGACCAGGCAGGGTTTTATTCTGTTGTACATGGGGTCGCTAGGAGTCAGAAGCAACTAGACAGTCCCTAACAACAACAACAAGTGGTATTGCATTATTCCGATTTTGGACAAAATAAGATAGATTAATGAAAGTTTGCTGTTCAATTCTTTTCAAAGAATGCAAAAAAAGGCATTCAAGACAGCATAAGTATTGCATAAATAAAACTGATGTGGATTTTATTTTTTCTCCACTTGTAGTGGGTTTATTTTTCATTTAATTTCTAATAAGTATTAGTCATTGGTGACAAAAAGAAGATTTCTATCTTAACAGTGATATCTTTGTCCATATGTTTATCCATCCTTTGCATAAATATGCATTCTATAAATATGTATGAAGTATAGATGCCATTGCATCGTTCTTGGTCTTGGAGACTCACTAACGAACAATGCTATTTGGATCTCGTAGCATTTAAGCACTTTTACATATATAAAGAGAGAGAGCGCTGGTGGCACAATGGTTAAGCTCTCAGCTGCTAACCTAAGGTCCACGTTTGAACCCAGCAGTGGCTCCGAGGGAGAAAAGATCTAGTAAATCTGGCCTCATAAAGATTACAGCTTAGAAAACCCTATGAGGCAGTTCTACTCTGTCATATAGACTCACTGTGAGTTGGAATTAACTAGACGACAACAGGTATATGTATATATATCTATGTATATTTCCATATGGAGCCCTGGTGGCACAGTGGTTAAGAGCTGGACTGCTAACCAAAAGGTCAGCAGTTCAAATCCACCAACTGCTCTTTGGAAACCCTATGGGGCGGTTCTACTCTGTCCTATGGTGTCGCTACGAGTTGGAATAGATTTGAGGGCAATGGGTTTGGTTTTGTTTTTTTGTATTTATGTATACATATTTATATAAACTTATTTATGTAAAAAAAAAATCTGTTACTGTTGAGTCAATTCTAACTCATGGTGACCCTATGTGCGTCAGAGTAGAACTGGGCTCCACAGGGTTTTCAATGGCTGAGTTTTTAAAAGTAGATTGCAAGGTGTCTCTGAGTGGACTTGAACCTCCAACCTTTTGGTTAGCTGTCAAGTATATTAACCATTTGCACAACCCAGAGTCTCCTCCATATACATGTATATATATATAAATATATATGGAGATGTAGATATGAATATGACATAAAAATATTATTCATGTATAAGTACATAGAGGTATATGATGAATCAATTCTACTTTACATTCTGATAAACTGATGAATGTCTAAAAACATATAGCAGCTCTTCTCCCTCGCAGACATAGCAGATTTCCCACAAACATGTTAAAATCTATGCTGTGCGATGTGAAGTGTTTCCAGGGACAAAGTCCATCTGTCCTTCTCTTGATCGATAGTTTCAGACCCTTTGTCATTGCCTAATTACCCATAAACCACCTACTTGTCCCTAGTTCTTATCTGTACTTCAATAACTAAATGTCTGTGAAGGATTTCACATCGAGCCTCTCATGTATATACCCTAATATGCTTTAGACCCATTAATGCCTTGCCAGCAAGTTGATTCCGACTCATAGTGACTCAGAGTAGAACTGCCCCAAAGAGTTTCCAAGGAGCGTCCGGTGGATTCCAACTGCCGACTTTATGGTTAACAGTCATAGCTCTTAACCACTGTATCACCAGGGCTCCAATATGCTTTACAGCAACTGCTTTTTGCGGAAAAAATTCTAATATTTAAAAGAGTCTGGTGAATTACAAGTCCACCAAGAGGCATCTGCGTGTGTCTGGCTGGAAGGACCAGAGCAAAGATAACTAGTTTGCTCTCTGGTTTTTCTTTTCCCCTATGATTTTTTTGAGTGAAAAAAAAAAAAAAAAAAAGATCATATGAATAGGCATTTGCAGAAGAAAGGCCTGGCACTCTACTTTTGAAAATCAGCTGGTGATAACCCCATGGTGACAACAGTCTGACCCACCACTGATCACAGGGATGGCGCAGGACTGGGCAGTGTTTCATTCCAGTGTGCATGGGGTGGTCATGAGTCCGGGGAGACCGACAGCAGCTCACAGCAACCACGACATGAGTGTCTGCAGGATTTGAAGGTCTTGGTAGTGAATTCACCAGCAGGCACAAAAGTCCACTAAATATCCACGCAGAGTCCCCTAACGGAAACCATTCTTTTTTAAAAGATCATTTTTAAAAAAACAATCTACAACTGATAAATCGAGGGCTGTTTAGAGAGCTTAATTTTTACGCCTCCGTCTAAAGGACCAGATAGAATCAGATGCTTTTACATCCTTTGAAGAATAGAAATGGTTTCTTTGTCGGCCGTTCTTGGGGATTTTGTTAGTCACTGTCCACAGATGAGAGATAAGGGGGAAGAAGTTGATATGAGGAGAATAGACGCTGTTGATAAAAATCAAAGCCTTCCCTTCGGATATTAATGGCGTGCTCTACAGGCTCACTGATACAAATAGCCTACTGGACTCTTTGGAATCCAACAACTTCACTTTCTTACAAGGAAGTAATTATCCTCCCTGATCTTTCTTCCGACATATGTGCAGGCTTTAGGCTATGAGGCAGTCAGCTTCCCAGGGCTCCGAGGAGTCTTCCTTCAGTATGTCGCTCTGCATTCTAAGAGATTTTAGGATTCTGCTTCAGAAGGCAGGCATTACTTATTGCTCAGCTCAGGGAGAACTAAAGGGGACTGTCCATCTCTCATGCGTTTTCTGGGTCCAGCATCTGCAGATGGACCCAGATGGAGGAAACAATCTACGGGTGTGGATTCCTTCTCAGTTGGTTGGTTCAAGACCTACGGCTGCTAACCAAACAGTCTGTAGTTCCAATCCACCAGCTGCTCCTTGGAAATTCTACAGGACAGTTCTGCTATGTCCTATAGGGTTGCTGTGAGTCAGAATCAACTTGATGGCAACAAGTTTGTTTTGTTTTAATCTTTACAGAAGCAGATCTCCACATCTTTCTCCTTTTGGGTGGATTCACCCACCATCTTTTCAATTAGCAGCTGAGCGCTTAACCATGGCACCGCCAAGGCTCTGTCCTTTATTCATTGCCCTGGGCTATTTTAGAAAATATTGGCATGCCAGTCCTACTGGGTTCTGTGAGTCAGTCCTATTTAACAAGCTTCCATCATGGTTTTCTTAATTTCCTAAGTTCTACAGGGTCACTATGCGTTGGAATCAACTCGACAGCAATGACCCAGCCAATGTTATCCTTCCTCTGCTTAAAAATAATGTTACTCTCTTTCTTGAGAGTTTTGTGGAAACTTGAGAAAAGATATAGATATACATATGCTGTTGTTATTGTTGCATGCTGTCCAGCCAATTCCGATTCATAGCGACTCTATAGGACAGAGTAGGACTGCCCCCATAGGGTTTTCAAGCCTGTACTCTTTACGGGAACAGATGGCCACGTCTTTGTACTTCAGAGAGGCTGGTGGGTTTGAACTGCCAACTTTTCACTTAAGCAGCTGAACACTTAACCACTGCACCACCGGGGCTCCTTATACATATACATATGCACATATTGATTCAACACACACCCACATACACACACACACACACAGCTAAGAGTTAAGTTCCCAAGATAAATTCCAAATGTCTATCCACCTCTCTCCGTCAATGATCTCAACTCTCCTGCTCTCCCTATCAACCTCACCCATGGAAACATGTACAAGGCACTTACCCAAGGCAAACCAGTATCCAGTTGCCACTGAGTCAAGATATGTGATGGCTGAGCTTGAGGTGTACTGGCTAGGGATTAAACCAGGGACTCCCGCATGGAAGACCTGAATTTTACCATTGAATGAACCACCACTGCCTCCTGATTAGTTGATTAAAACCAAATCAAACCAAACCCATTGCCATCGAGTCGATGCCCGTTCGTAGCAACACTATAGGACCAAATAGAAGTGCTCCACAGGGTTTCCAAGCCTGTAATCTTTATGGAAGCAGACTGCCATGTCTTTCTCCTGTGGAGCAGCTGGTGAATTCGAACTGCCAACCTTTCAGTTAGCAGCCAAGCTCTTAACCACTGTGCCACCAATGCCATTTTTTAAATCTGGCTAAGCTTGCCCCTGGAGCCCTGGTGGTGCAGTGGTTAAGAGCTTAGGCTGCTAACCAAAAGGTAGGCAGTTCGAATCCACCACCTGCTCCTTGGAAACACTGTGAGGCCATTGTATTCTGTCCTACAGGGTTGCTATGAGTCGGAGTCAACTCGACAGCAGAGTTTTTTTTTTTTTCTTGGTTTGTTTGTTTGTTTTTGAAATACGGCTTTGGAGTCACTGGTATTATAAATGGTTAATGCATTTGGCTGCTAAACAAAAGGTTTGAAGTTCGAGTCCACTCAGAGGTGCCTCAGAAGAAAGGCCTGGCAATCTGCTTCTGAAAAATTAGCCACTGAAAACCCTATGGAGCACAGTTCTACTCTGACATCCATGAAGTCACCAGGAATCACAGTCAACTTGAAGGCAACAAGTTGTTGGGCTTCAGTTTGTGTACAGACAGACTACAGATCTGATCACATTTCTCTAGGTGCCCACTGTCACGTGGGGTAGGTTTTGGACTCTGCGTTCAAGAACACTTAGCATATATGAAAACAAAAACAAGCAAACAATAAACCAGTTGTTGTTGAGTTGACTTGACTCATGGTGACCCCATGTATATAAGAATAGATCTGTGCTCCACAGGGTTTCCAATGGCTGATTGTTTGGAAAAAGATTGCCAAGGGTTTTTTCCGAGTCTCCTCTGGTGGACTCAAACCACTAACCTTTCAGTTAGCAGCCGAGTGCGTTGACCATTTGCTCCACCAAGGGACTCCTTAGCAGTTTTACATTTCCTTGGAATTGACATTTGCATGAAACATAGTTCATATTCTGCAAACTTCCCCAAAGGAGAAGAGCATGAAAGTTAACACGTGCTCGATGAAAACAAAAAGCAAAGAAAAAACGGATAGTTCCCTTGAAAATAATTTAACATTAATAATTGACATTCACGCTCTTGGATTCATTTATTATTAAATGTTCTCACATCCTCTGGCTGAAACTGAATGTGGAAAATGCATAATCTTCCTCTGACTCAGCACAAAACGCATTGATTGCATGTATGGTCCATTCGTTACCTCCTGCTGCTGTAACGGAAATACCACACAGGGGTGGCTTTAACAAACAGAAATTTGTTCTCTCAGAGTTCAGGAGCCTGGAAGTCCAAGTTCAGGGCGCTGACTGTAGGGGAAGGCTGTCTCTCTCTGTGCGCTCTGGTTCCGTTCCCTCGCTCCTTGGCAATCTTCATGTGGCATGACATCTCTCTTCCCCCGTGTCTGCTCCCTTAAACTGCTCTCTTCACATCTCAAAAGAGATTGACTTAAGAAACACCCTACACTAATACCGCCTCATTAGCATAACAAAGAGAACCCATCCCCAAATGGCATTATATCCACAGGTATGTTATTGGTGCTCTCAAGTCCATTGCAATTCATAGCGACCCAATCTACAACAGAACGAAGCACTGCCCGGTCCTGCACCATCCTCACAGTCATTGTTATGCGTGAGCCCACTGTTGCAGCCACTGTGTCTGTCCATCCCAGTGAGAGTCTTCCTCTTTTTCGCTGACCCTCTACTTTATCAAGCATGATATCCTTCTCCAGGGACTGGGCCCTCTTGTTAACATGTCTAAAGTGCGTGAGATGAAGTCTCATCATCCTTGCTTCTAAGGAGCATTCTAGCTGTACTTCTTCCAAGAGAGGTTTGTTCATTCTCCTGGCAGTCCTTGGTATAGTCAATATTTTTTGCCAGTACCACAGTTCAAATGCGTCAGTTCTTCTTCCGTCTTCTTTATTCATTGCCCAGCTTTCAAATGGCTTGGGTCAGGTACACCTTAGTCTTCAAGGCGAAATCTTTGCTTTTGAACACTTTGAAGAGGTCTTTTGCGGCAGATTTGCCCAATGCAATGGGTCTTTTGATTTTTTGACTGCTGCTTCCATGGGTGTTGATTGTGGATCCAAGTAAAATGAAGTCCTTGACAACTTCAATCTTTTCTCCATTTATCATGGTGTTGCTTATTGGTCCAGTTGTGAGGATTTTTGTTTTCTTTATGTTGAGGTGTATTTCCTAGTGAAGGCTGTAGTCTTTGATCTTCGTCAGTTTAAGTGCTTTAAGTCTTCTTCACTTTCTGCAAGCGAGGTTGTGTCATCTGCATAAAGCGGGTTGTTAATGAGTCTTCCTACAATCCTGATGCTGTGTTCTTCATATAGTCCACCCTCTCAGATAATTTGCTTAGCATACAGATTGAATAAGTATGATGAAAGGATACAACCACGACGCACACCGTTCATGATTTTAAACCACTCAGTATTCCCCTTGTTCTGTTCAAACGACTGCATCTTGCTCTATGTACAGGTTCTGCATGAGCACATTTTGGCGGGGGACACAATTCAATCCGTAACAGCGGGTAAATTCTTTTTTGTCTCCTCCCCCTCCTTTTCTTTATCGAATTCATGATCGCACAAGTACCAAAGTGCCTCGTAGTCATTATGATTGATTAGGCGCTCTACAAAACCATGCTGAGTGACTAAACGTTGTCTTTATTCCACGAGAGAAGAAAGGAAAGAAAGAAAAAGGATAGAGGGAAGGAGAGGAAAGAAGAAGCGTCTTTGGAAAAATAATGAGGGGAAAACACCATCATAGGAGTCTGCACATGTTTCTCTCCAGATGTTTCATGATTTATTTCCTCTCGGTTTTTAAATGATTTATCTGTGTTTTTCGGAGACAAGTTTTACTGCTGACATGTTTTCTTCCAGTGGGCTGCAGCTGAGACTCTATGATCCTAACTCCATCTGCCTGTTGAGAAGGGATTTCTGCACTGCCCGTGGGTCTGAAAAATTACATAACGTATTGTGAAAAACACCAAAAGTCTTTTTTTTAATGAAAGGCAAGTTTTAAATCTACCAGCAATTATTACAATTATAATCACTGGAACATCAGTTAAAGATGAGAAACCCGTATATAGCTATTCACCATATATATGAAACTGGTATCTATATTCCAGATGAGATGCTTTGAACATAGAAGACCTTATCCTTGGAAGAATGACCTGTGGTGTAATGGTTTCCTTCATAGCTGTATCTCCCATTATAGACAAAAAGAAATCTCTTTCTCCAAATAAAGATATAGTAGCATAGGATGACATGTGGCAGACAGCAGGCACAAATACGCTGGCCCGGGAGCAGTGACAAACGACTGCAGGCAGTGCTTTAGAATTTAGAAATATAAAAAGCTTGCTGATTGCAGAAAGTTAGCCAGTCTGCGACTCCTTGTGAGCAGGTCATCAAGTAAGAAATAAAGACACAGAGGAAGGGGGTGGGGGGAGGGGACTTCAGCCTTCATTTATTTTCCCATTACAGAAAGACCGCGTCTGCATTGGTGAATTAAATTAAGTGTCTGGGAACTCAAATGCAATGATACATTGTATACCTGGAGACCTCTAGCATAGAATTAAAGCAAACAGAAAGTTCAGCTCAGCCGATGAAGGTAATGCCTGGGTGTTCTCTCAGTAAACAGGCACACTGGAGTTTCTGAATATGGATAAATGGAGCTCTGGGTGAGACTTTCACTGTATTCACACTAATATATTGTCAGGTGTGACCACTGCCTCTTGCTAATGGTTCACTCCATCTTACAAGAATACACACACACACACACACACGCACACACTTGGTAATTCATATACAATACGTGCTCCACTCATTTCTGCTTCTGTGCAACAGACATTTGCCTTTAGAAATAATCTCATATGTTATTTGACTCTAAACAGGATTGGATGATAAAGGTAGTTGCATAATTTTGGGAAATAGCATGTGAAATTCATGTTTAACTAAATCTTTGCCCCCTTGTCAGGCAGTAAAAATAACAACTAATGGGAATACAGCTCTTTTGCAGAGTTTCTGTCCAGAATTGTTCTTCAAACACGTAGAATGAACACATCTACTTTGTTCCTTATCAGTCGTAAAACTGTGGACAAATTTCTTTAATGCCTCTCATGCCCCAAGTTCTAATGTATAAGGATGCTTTCAAGATAAGAATTAACATATGTAACATAATTAATGTACTAGTTGGTGCAAAATAATAATGATTATCATTTAAAATATTTTGTTGTTGTTGTTAGCCTTGGAGTCAACCCCCGATTCACGGAGACCCCATACATGATGGAATGAAACGCTGCCCCTTCCCGTGCCATCCCCAGAATCAGTTGCAGATCAAACTGTTGTGATCCATAGGCTATCCTGGAAGGTGGATGTTAGGGATTGTTGTAAATCCTAACCTCTATGCCTGTGGCTATAATCCCATTTGGGAATGGGTTGTCTTTGTTATGTTAATGAGGCAGGATTAGCTTAGGGTGTGTCTTGAGTTAATCTGTTTTGAGATATAAAAAATATTAAATAAGCAGGGGAGAGAAGCAGAGATGGGAGAAGAGAGATGCCAACCACATGAAGCAGAAGCTGAAAAGGGACAAACACCTTCCCCCAGAGCCAACAGAGAGAGAAAGCCTTCCCCTAGAGTCGACACCCCTGAATTTGGACTTCTAGCCTCCCAAACTGTGAGAAAATAAATTTCTGTTTGTCAAAGCCATCCAACACCAGATAACTAAGACAAGGAGTATGCCTAAGCAATGTGGCCCTCATCAACCTAGGGCAATAGCTGTAAAGCAGGGGTGATTCTTCTCCACTGAGTAACACTTGGGAACATCTGGAAGCCGTTTTTATTGTCACAACTAGGAGGCGCTACTGGCTTCGAGGGGGTAGACGTCAAGGTTGCTACTAAACATACTACGGGGCACAGGAGGACCCCGTACAAGGATGAATTATCTTGTTCTCAATGTCCAAAGGTGTCCCTGGGGGGTGCAAATGGATAGCACACTCAGCTGCTAACCAAAAGGTCGGAGGTTCGAGTCCATCCAGAGGCACCTCAAAAGAAAGGCCTGGCGATCTACTTCTGAAAAATCAGCCATTAAAAACCCTATGGAGCACTGTTCTCCTCTGACACACACAGGGTCACCGTGACTGGGAGTCAGCTAGAGGGCAGCCGTTAATGTCAGTAGCGCTGACGTTGAAAAACCTGGAAGAACATTTTCCTGGAGAAAAATGGAGATGTGTTTGCCGAGCAGCCAACACTCACAGCCGCTTGGGGATGGGTTCAACGCTCCCGTGTAGAGGATGTGGACAAGGCAATTATCCAAACCTTATTGCCATCAAGACAATTCTGACTCCAGGTGGCCCCATGTATTACAGAGTAGAACTCATCCACAGGGTTTTCTCGGCTGTAATCTTTAGGGGAGAAGATCACCAGGCCTTTCTTCTGTGGCACCAGTGTGTGGGTTAGAACTGCCAACCTTTCGGTTAGTGCTTAAACTGTTTGTGTCACCCAGGGACCTAGGGCAACCACGGTTTCCACTATAGTTAGCATTGCTACTATTACAAATCATATTAAACCAACAATAGAAACTGATTGACGATTATTTAGTATACAGTTTGCAAACCGGGGTAACATTTTAAGTATCGTTGTTGTTGCTAGATGCCATTGAGTCTACTTTCCACCTACCATGGCCCCACATGACAGAGTAGACGGCTCCATAGGGTTTCCAAGACTGTAATCTTTAGGGGAGCAGATGGCCAGGACTTTTCTCCTGTGAAGTCGCTGGGTGGGTTCACACTGCCAACCTTTGGGTTAGCAGCCAAGTGCTTAACTTTTGCGCCATGAGGGCTCCTTAACAGTTTGACTAGGGAGTCAAAAATGTTCCCAACAGGAAAGAACTCCCAAAGATTCTTACACCCCATGTTATCAACATTTGTCGTGGAAATGGGGCCAGAACAGTGCATTTATAGAATAACCGATTACCTTAAAACACACCTTCTAGTCTGACCTGGAGTTTCTGTTTCTGGAAACTGACCACACATAGGTAATTCCTCAAAAGAGCCCAATGCTATGGCAGAGCAGGCTTCACTAAGCTACTCACGAGGCTGTTGTTGGACTTCAAGGTGATATATTGGGAAACCAGCTTTCTCAAGGCTCAAGGTTCAATAGAAACCTCAGGGCAATGGCCTGGCTGGGTCAGCCCAACTCCATGGACCCCAGAAACTTGGATTCCAGGAGAATTAAACTATTTCTCACAACACTGAGCAAATATTTCAGCAAAGCAACAATGTTGTACATTTGTTTCCAACATTTCTTTCAAAGTCAGGAACTTATTTATTACTCCAGGAAGGTTTCAAAAGACAGAGAGCAGGCTGATATTAACCTGGCACAGCAGGAGTCTCTGTTTTCCCAAGGACTGGGTACCAACTGGAAAAATTAATGGAATTGCTGCTGGGAAATTCCCAAGGAGTTGACAAGCCATCGAGAAGTCTTGACAATTCACTGCTGTGAGGAGGTTTCTTTGCGAAGTCCTGCTGTTTGATTCTCGGTGGTTTCATTAACATAATTGAAGGGAGGATTTATTGTGTGCTGGTTAAGTGGTATTAAAGGAACTAATTATACGCTGGCCTCCTTGAAACATTAATTTTGCCTTGGAATTCTTAAGGGTAGTGAGGGAGCATGGTTAAATATTTCTCTTAAGGAACGGCAAAGTGGCTTCAGTCAATTTGAATTACTTATGAATCAATGGTATATTTGATACACGCTTAAATAATGATAGTATTTCCTACTTGGTTTCTGTTTAAGAAATTAGAAAAGAGAAAATCAAATGGAAGAGTACCTCTTTGTGTGTTATTAGTTGCCATGCAGTTGATTTAGACTCATGGTGGCCCCATGCACAACAGAACGAAACATTGCCCAGTCTTGCGCCATCTTCAGGATCATTGGCAGGCTGGAGTCCATGGTTGTGACCACTGTGTGTTTTGAGTGCCTTCTCACCTACGGGGCTCACCTTCCAGCTCTATATCAGACAATGTTCTGTTGCGATCCATAGGGTTTTCATGGGCTGATTTTTCAGAAGTGGATCGCCAGTCCTTTCTTCCTAGTCGGTCTCAGTCTGGAAGCTCTGCTGAAACTCATCCACCACGGGTGATCCTGCTGGTATTTGAAATACTGGTGGCACAGCTTCCAGCTTCACAGCAACACTCAAGCCACCACAGTACGACAGACTGAAAAACAGTGGTGTGCTGTAGAGTCATGCATGGCTTAGCGTCCACAATATGTTCTGTGAAATGGGATGTTATGTGATTTGGATGTTGTGGGAACACCATATTATATACTGCTGCTGCTTGTAAGTCGAAGCATACATTGCTATATGGTAAACTTTTTATTTGTAAGTAGGGAAAGTTCATATTAAAATAACGATAGAATGTACAGTACATACATAAGCCAGTAACCTAGCCATTTATTATGACTATCAAGGTATATGTATTATAGGTTTTATATATATATATATAATGTGTATTATAGGTTGTATATAGGTTATATACTATATACTGTACCATTATTTGGAGCCCTGGTGGCACTGCAGTTAAGAGCTACGGCTGCTAACCAAGAGGTCAGCAGTTCAAATTCAGGAGCCGCTCCTTGGAAACCCTATGCGGCAGTTTTTCTCTGTCCTATGGGGTCAATATGAATCAGAATCGACTCAATGGCAACTTTTTTTTTTTATTTTTTTTTTTTACGGGTACTGTTATACACCTGGCAGCACAATCGCAGAATTATTTGGGGAAAGGGTTTGAGGGATGGAAACACCACTTTCCGAAATGTATAGACCTAGATGGAGGATATGTTGAGAAACAAGAGCTTCATATTTTGATATTTTTGTTTAATAATGGTTTCTATGATTTTGAAGCTATACTTTTTGACTTACCATCGTGTGTGTGTGTGTGTGTGTGTGTGTGTATGTGTGTATGTATGTGTGTGTGTTACATTGACGGTGACTTACCAGCATTTGATGGCCTGGTTCTTTTTGTGTGTGTGCGTGTCTTGAAAAATACACAACAGATTGAGGACCAATGCCTTGTTATTCTATTATTCAGTAGTTTTTTCTGGTAATTGCCTCTGATAAATTGCGATTTCTTTCATTTCTAAGTGAACATGTTAATTTTTAAAACATATAAATGTTCAAATTGCTCTTTGCTTCTTTTAAGGGAAAGGTCTTTGTAGTGATGTATCAGTTTTATTAAACAACCAAAATTGCTACTATTACTCTTGAGCCTTGTTCCAGAGTAAAACAATAAATAGGTCAGCAGCAGGTAGCGTGGCCAGCCAGAGGTGGATGCTTATTATAAAAGTATTGATGCAAACCAAGAAAAAAACAATTACTTCCAATTTCACCATAAAAAAAAATTATAAGAATCGAGTTGGTTGTGTCTCTCCCAGGATGATCTGGCTGTCCACAGAAATCGAGCTGTGAAATGTTGAATGACGGGGCGCCATTTTTAGGCTGGTCAAGTCTAGAGAGAATTCAAAATGGCAGGTAAGCACAAAAGTGATGTCACGCGGTTGTGGCATAAATAATAATTCAGAAAAAGGGAGATGGGAAGGACCAGACACAGGTGAGGTTGGAAGGTGTATCCTGGATACAGGTGACATCCTCTGAAAGGAAGAAATAAAAAAAGAAGCAGCAGCCCAGAAAATGAATGGCTAAGCTATCAAAGAAGTGTTCCTGGGAAAATCAACACATTGATTTTAACAACTGAATTTTAACTAGCTAGCAGCTGAAAATACTCTGCGCTCTTTGTGGAATCAAATCTTGAAATGGCCCAGCACAACCTCCGGAGAAGGAAGATTGCTAAAACTGTTTGAAAAGGAAATATAATCAGGTGTCTTAGAAGTTTGCGAGTGGCAATCTAAGGTACATCTATTGGTCCCACCCCATCTGAAGCAAAGGAGAATGAAGCAAATGAAAGACACAAGGAAGATATTAGCCTAAAGGAACACATGAACCAGAGACTCCACCAGCCTGAGACCAGAAGAATTAGATGGTGCCCAGCTACTACCACCAACCGTTCTGACAGGGAGCACAACAGAGAGTGCCAGACAGAGCAGGAGAAAAATGTAGAACAGAATTCAAATTTACCTAAAAAAAAAAACAGACTTAGTGGTCTGACAGAGTCTGGAAGAACCCCTGAGACTATGGCCTCCGGGCATGGTGCTAACTCACAAATGAAGCCACTCCCCAAGTCCACCTTTCAGACAAAGATTAGACAGGCTTGTAAAACAAACAATAACACAGGTGAGGAACCTGCTTCTTGGTTCGATCAGATAGATGAGACCAAATGTGCAGCTCCTGTCCAAAAGCAGGACAAGAAGGCAGGAAGGGACAGGAAAACTGGGCAAATGCACACAGGGAACTGGGGATGGAAAGGGGGAGAGTGTTGTCGCATTGTGGGGATCACAACCAATGTCACAAAACAATGTCTGTATAAATTTCTGAATGAGAGATTAATTTGAGCTGTAAACGTTTAACTAAAGCACAATAAAATTAAAAAAAAAATAAGAATGTTGGTGTTAACAGATATCAGTGAAGGTAGAGGAGTCCCTGGGTGTGCAAACAGCTAACACGCCTCACTGCTGACCAAAAGGTTGGAAGTTCAAGTCCACCCCAAGGTGCCTCAGAAGAAAGGCCTGGCACTCTCCTTCCAAAAGCTCACAGGCTTGAAAACCCTAGGGAGCACAGTTCTACTCTGACATGCATCGGGTTACCATGAGTCAGAGTCCTAGACTATCTAGCAAATTTGACACGGACTTTTTCAGAAACATCAATGCCTGACTGTAAAATAAAGAAAGCTTAACAAGGATTGCCTAAATTCATATTAGTTGTCCCAGTACAGCAAGATACATGACAGCAGTACAATAATTTATTCTCCTTTACACTTTTTAATGAAATTCAATGTCTTTAAGCCATTTTACATTTATCGTCAAGCTGACAATGGAATTGTTCTGCTTGTAATCAGCATGAAGATATGTTCCCAAAATCCACCCTTCTAAATAAAATTGATAGAACTTGTTGCAATAAACATTGAACTCCACTCCATTTTTTACATACCTTGTGTTTAGACAAGATATCCCTGGATGGTGCAAAAGGTTAACACGCTTGGCAGTTGACCAAAAGGTTGGAGGTTCTAGTACACCCAGAGGTGCCTTGCAAGAAGGCCTGGCAAACTACTTCCAAAAAATCAGCCATGGAAAACCCAAAAGAGCACAATTCTACTCTGACACTTGTAGCAGCCCCATGAGTCAGAGTGAACGCCACAGCAATTGGTTATATTTAGACAACTTATTTTTGTAAGTATAGGATAGCCTTTGTTTTCATTTTTAAATGCCAACAAAATCAACATCACCTCCCACAGGGAGCTTACGTTTATTTTTCGTGGACTGATAGTCTCCATCTAATTTTCTCCCCTGGTTTACCACTTCCCCACAGCGCAGAAACCTTTCTATTTATACTGATTCAGATCACACATTGCTGAGTCAAAGACCACACATTGTGCTTATCATAAGACTCGTAACTTTCCATTTTTCAACATGTATTTAGTCCCTACTGTATGGCACCCAGGGCCCTGCTGGTGCAGTGGTTAAGAGCTCAGGCTGCTAACCGAAAGGTTGGCAGTTTGAAGCCACCGGCCGCTCGTTGGAAACCCTGTGGGGTGGTTCTACTCTGGCCTATAGAAATAGCAATGAACTGGAATCGACTTGAAGGCAATGGTTTTTTTTTTTTTTTTTTTTTTGTTTGTATGTCACCCAGAGCCCTCGTGGCACAGTGGTTAAGAGCTCAGCTGCTAACCAAAAGATTGGCGGCTCAAGCCCACCCAGCGGTGCCTCAAAAGAAAAACCTGGCAATCTACTTCTGAAAAATCGCCATTGAAAAATTCTAAGGAGTGAAGTTCTACTCTGACATACGTGGGAATGTGGTTGTTAAGAGATGAAGTCAATTTGATGGTAAATGGTGGGTTGGAGTCCTGGTAGCTCCGTGGTAAAGAGCTCAGCTGCTAACCAAAAGGTTGGCAGTTGGAATCCACCAGCCGCTCCTTGGAAACCCTGTGGGGCAGTTCTCCTCTGTCCTATGAGTTGCTCTGAGTCGGAATCACTAGGAGTCAGAATCGACTCTATGGCAACGGGTTTGGTTCTCTGGTTTGGTGGGTAAGGCACAGAGAAATAAGCAGTGAGGATAAAGAGAAGAGGGGAACAAGATTCCAATCCTCTCATTCAACCAGAACCACCACTAACCCTCAGCTTGAATAGATGGATCTTAAAGGATGTGCTAATTTACCGATTCGTTTTTATTGAAAATCTCAATTGGAAGGCTGGCCCCAGTATTGAGATGCTAATTGAAGGGTGTTGGTCTACCAGCAGTTTTCTGCTGCCCAGTGGGTGAATCTAGGAAGGTTTTTAGGTACACCTAATTCCCTGGATCTGGGTGGCCTTGCAACTGGGTGATTAATGTAGTGAACTAGCTCTCAGGGCTCAGATGCATGGAGGAGGCACCAGGAAGGGTGAAAGTGCCAACTCCAGGAAAAGGGGGAAGCAACAGACATCCGAAACACATATGCCAGGAGGTTAATGGACTTCACCCATTCGACAGTATCAGGTGAAAGACACAGAGAATTCCTGATGTGTGTGACACTGATTTAGGTTTTTATTTTCGAAGGGGAAAACTCCTCAAACATAAAAATTTATACGTGTCTTCTATTTTGGGGCAGCTTGTATCATTTATGGAACCCTGGTGGCACAGTGGTTAACAGCTATGGGTGCTAACCAAGAGGCTGGCAGTTCGAATCCAGCAACTGCTCCTTGGAAACCTTACAGGGCAGTTCTACTCTGTCCTATAGGGTTGCTATGAGTCAGAAGTGACTCCAAGGCAACTGGCTTGTTTGTTTTTTCTTTAGATCGTTTGTATTTTTGAAATATTGTTAAAATGCTTCAATGTCATGGTCTATTTCTGAGAGTTGGTATTATGTGCTCAGACATTGGAGGGAGACTTTCAGGGTTCAAATCACAGATTCACTACATAGTATTAGTGCGGCTTTAAACCTGATATTTACTCTGTCTCTGAATGTACTGATCGGCAAAAGGTGAATAAATGATTACCTTCTTTATAGGGTTCCTTTGAGAATTAGATGACGAAATACATGTAAATATATTTATGACTAAATAATTCTAATATATTAGAATAGCGCCCAGCTGTTCTATGTGTTGTTATTGACATTTTATAGACGCTGCATCCAACAATTAAGGTTGCTGGGGAAGATCAGTCAACCAATAAATATTTATTGATTCCGTGTCTAGATTCCGTGGGTGGTGCAAATGAATAATGCACTCGGCTGCTAACCAGAAGATTGGAGGCTGCAGTCCACTCAGGGGTGCCTTGGAAGAAAGGCCTGGCAGTGTACTTCTTAATGATCACAGCCATTAAAAACCCTGTGGAGCACAGTTCTACTCTGACACACGTGGGGGCTCCATGAATCAGAGTTGACTCAATGGCAAGTGGTAATGATTACTTGTGTAAAGTACATGCAATTTCTTGGAAGTAAAACTGCTCTCTTGGGCTGGTCCTAGAGATTTCCTTCTTGTCATAGTTATCTGGTGCTGCTATGACAGAAATACTACAAGTGGGTGGCAAAGAGAAATTTCTTCTCTCACAGTTTAGGAGGCTGGAAGTCCTGATTCAGGACACTAGCTCTAAGAGAAAGTTTTCCCTCTGTCAGCTCTGGGGGAAGGTCCCTGTCATCAATCTTCCCCTGGTCTAGGAGCTTCTCAGCGCAGGGAGGTTCAAAGGATGCGCTATGCTCCCGATGCTTCTTTCTTGGTGGTATGAGGTCTCCCTGTCTCTCTGTTCCCTTTTCTCTTTTCTATCTCAAAAGAGATTGACTCAAGATACAACTTAATCCTATAGATTGAGTCCTGCCTCATTAACATACCTGCCTCTAATCCTAGCTCATTAACGTCACAGAGGTTAGGATTTACAACACATAGAACAATCACATCAGATCACAAAATGGTGGACAACCACACAATACCAGGAATCATGGCCTAGCCAAGTTGACACACATTTGGGGGGACACAATTCAATCTGTAACACTTCTAAAGAACAGAATAGGGTGAAGATACGTCATTTACAATACTAAGTTCCAAAAAATTCAGGCTTTTTTTTACTGAGTATCAACCGTGGCACAGATACTTGGCTAGATACTTAGTATATTTTAACCCATTGGCACGCGCCATTTTGAACCCTAACTTCCACTCCATCTCTGCCTCTAGCTAGCTATTAGCAGTTTTCTCTCTCTACAACTGAAATACGCTTTCCTGGAATGCATTTATTTGTCTTAGTTCTACACTCAGCTACGGGGTGGTGCTTAGAACTTATTTTATAGATTTATGGATACATAGAGGAGCCCTGGTGGCACAGTGGTTAAGCACTAGGCTGCTAACCAAAAGGTCTGTGGTTCGAACCCGCCATCCACTCTTCAGGGAAAAGATGTGGCAGTCTGTTTCCACAAAGATTACAGCCTTGGAGACCCTATGGGGGCAGTTCTACTCTGTCCTATAGGGTCGCTGTGAGTCGGAATTGACTCGATGGCAACAGGTTTGGGTTTGGTTTTATGGATAAATAAATGAGTGGTTTCAGTAACATGGTAGTGGAGGAACATTTGAAAAGCTATATTTGGGGATGCAGTTTCAAATCTTTGCCAGTCCCATGCCTAAGCCTCAGGATAATAGCTACTATGGAGCCCTGGCAGCATAGTGGTTAACAGCTCAGCTGCCAACCAAGAAGCCAGCAGTTCGAATCCACCAGCTGCTCCGTGGGAACCCTATGGGGCAGTTCTGCTCTGTCCTACAGGGTCATTATAAGTTGGAATTGACTTGATGGCAATGGGTTTGATTTTCGGTTTATTCACTGAATACTTACCTTGTGCCAACAACTTTAGGTTCAATAGCTGTGATTTTCACAACAGCCAGAAAATAAGTGGAGCTTAGTTACTTGGCCAAGATCACACAGCTAGCCAGTGCCCGCGCAAGGCTTTGAACCCAGGCCTAACCCACTGAAAATGGAGTCCATGGATGGTGGAAACGGTTGAGTGCTCAGCTACTAACCAAAAAGTCGATGGTTCGAACTCACCTACCCAGAGGTGACTCAGAAGAAAGGCCTGGTGATCTGCTTCCGAAAGGTCACAATCATGAAAATCCTATGGATCAGCAGTTCTAGTCTGCAACACACAGGGTCATTATGAGTTGGAATCCACTCAACCGCAACTGTTTTTTTTTTTTGGTTATCTGACTATAACCCAAACCAAAATTCAAACCTATTGTGGTCAAGAACTGCCCCATAGAGTTTCTAAGGCTGTAATCTTTATGGAAGCAGACTGCCACATCTATCTCCCATGGAATGGCTGGTGGATTCGAACCGCCGACTTTTCGGTTAGCAGCCAAGTGCTTAACCACTGCGCCATCAGGGCTCCTTTATCTGACTGTAAACCCTGAGCAATTATAATTCATGGATTATTCTCATTTGGGACATAAAATTTTCATTTTAATATCTCTTCCTACATCTTCAAATCATCATCTGAAAATATGATGAAGTACCGAAGTTTCCATAAAAAATCAGCAGGCTTCCTCTTTCAAACCCACCTCCTGCCCTGACAAACATTTCTGCGACCCTGTTAATCCAGGTTATGCCTTGTGTGACGAAACGAAATGGCTATTTAAATGGATAGGTGTTTAAAGTCCAGCTCTCTTGTCTCACCAGCATACAGTAATGCCCTACATGACAATAGAGACAAGTGGACTAATTAGTCAGTGTTTGTAAAATACTTTCTGCGACTGCCACTGAATTTATTTTTTTTCCCTTGGCGGGTTTCCAGTGGAGAGCAGAGAGATGATGAACTCTGGGAATGCTGCCTGCAATATTATTAAATTACCCATGTCCTGTGCCGTGATTTACAACCTGTGGGCCAGAGCATGATCAAAGCATTTGTACTGCGGTGCTATTCCCAAATTTCCACCATTTGTATCCTTTTTAAATTTAATTTAAAATATGCATTGTCTTTAAAAGTAGGATTAGTTCACGGTCCAAGCTAAAACAACCGTGCTGGCTTCTTAGTAAAAATAGGCAATTCTCTCGCTACATAAAAAATGATGTAGGAAGTTAAAATCGTGATAACGTGAAATTCTTTGTATTTTAAGAGGGTTATTGTAATTTATCTCAAATTTTTCTAACTTGGTTATAAATCTTTTGATTACTTCATCTCTTTCTTATTTTGTATAATTTATTTCAAATATTTTCTAACTTGGTTATAAATCTTTTGATTACTTCATCTCTCCCTTATTTTGTTGAACGTAATTCATCTCACATGCTAGAGGCATTACAATCATCAAGAAATAATTCCTGGAGAAGACAATGATGGGAATTTAATATACTCCATGATGCTATGTTTTATTTCTTGTGAAGTTATGCTCGAGGGTATGTACTATTTGCCAACAGTCAGCAAACTGAGAAAAACGTGTTCATCCAGGCCCACAGAACACAGCATTGACTAGCTATTGGTGTCGCATAGCAAGAAATAGTCCAATGGATTCGGTGCCAGCGGTAACATCCAGCATGGTGGCTTCACTTCTTTGTCCATTTCTTACTGTACTACAACCTCACTAACCAAAAAACCACCCCACTTGCCTTTGAGTCTATTCCAACTCATGGCAACCCCATGTGTGTCAGAGTAGACGTGTGCTATGTAGGGTTTTCAATGGCTGGTTTTAGGAAGTAGGCCAGGTCTTTCTTCTGAGGTACCTCTGGGTGGATTCGAATCTCCAGCTTTTTGGTTAGCAGTTGAGCGTGTTAACTGTTTGTACCACACAGGGACTCCGAAACCATACTGCCCTAAAGGCAACAACAACAACCGCAAAAAAAAAAAAAAAAAAGCCATTGCCGTCCGGTTGACTCTGATTCATAGCCACCCTATAGGACAGAGTAGAACTGCCCAGTAGGGTTTCCAAGGAGCAGTTGGTGGATTCAAACTGCCAACCTTTTGTTTAGCAGTTGAGCTCTTAACCACTATGCCACCAGGGCCCCACACTACCCTTGTGTTAATGATACATGCAACTTGCATACTTGCGTAGGAAATGAATATTCTGTGTTTATACAACACGTTGTTGTATATACAGGAAATTTGTAGACTTACCTCAAAGGAGAAATCCTAAGCTTTTAAAGACAGCTGCATGATACTGAAATAGTATGGATTTTTGAAATATAATGTACAGGATTTGCTTCAATGAAAGAGGGGGTAAGAGTGGACAGAGAGAGGAAATACCCTACGATGTTAATTTTTAGAGAGTGGATAGCAACTTGAAGTTCATTATGTATTGGATTTTATCCCCACAACAAATGGTTCAAAAGCCATGACATAATCCCTCTGGAAGGGCGTTATTTACACTAGAATGATTTTATTTCAATTCATCACACTTTGCATGACTCCACTGTCTGTGCATCAATAACTTAATTTCATTTTCAAGGCGTCTTTTTTACTGAAGTTGTCAAGGATTTCATTTTATTTCATTTAATTCATTTTAATTGGATCCACAATCAACGCCCATGGAAGCAGCAGTCAAGAAATCAAATGACGTCTTACATTGGGCAAATCTGCTGCAAAAGACCTCTTTAAAGTGTTGAAAAGCAAAGATGTCACTTTGAAGACTAAGGTGCGCCTGACCCAAGCCATGGTTTTTCAATTACCTTATATGCATTTCAACAGCTGGACAATTAATAAGGAAGACCAAAGGCGAATTAATACATCTGAATTATGGTGTTGGCAAAGAATGTTGGCAGAAGACGGAACAACTCTGTCTTGGAAAGGAAGTGCAGCCAGAATGCTTCTTAGAATTGAGGACGGTGAGACTTTGTCTTACATACTTTGGACATGTTATCAGGAGGGATCAGTCCCTGGAGAAGGACGTCATGCTTGGTAAAGTAGAGCATCATCAAAAAAGAGGAAGACCCTCCACCAGATGGATTGACACAGTGGCTACAACAATGGGCTCAAGCATAGCAATGATTGTGAGGATGGGGCAGGACCGGGCAATGTTTCCTTCTGTTGTACATGGAGTTCCTGTGGGTTGGAACTGATTCGACAGAACCTAACATCAGTGGCAAGAGATGTCTTGTTAGAAGTTCTAAATTTGAGGCAAACTTTAATTGTGGCTGGACAAAGGGAAGAGGCAGGCATCCTGAATGAGGTGTCAGGGGTATTTCCTTACAACGGAGGCACGGCTTACAGATTTGGCTTTGCCAAAGGAGAGGATGAATGATAGTGGAAAAAGCACAGGTTTTGGGGCAAGAGTGCTCAGGTTTCGATTCTGGCTCTGAAGATCTGTGTGCTTACAAGTGTCCTAACTCCTATATAACCTCAATTTCTTCACAACATAAAAGCAGTTAAATAAGAAATGTATATAAATGTGCTTAGTGTAGTGCTTGACACACAATAAGGGCTCGATATATTAACTGTGTTAGGAGTAGTATCGCGTGAACCATCAACCATAATCATAATAATAATTTCATAATTATCCTAATTACCTGACAAGTGCCTGCTGAATATCTCTGTCCCCAATGACTGTGTCATTGAGAGAAAATTGCTGAATCTTTCTATACCACAGTTTTCACATCTATTAGAAAAGGGAGCTGACCAGCACAACTAGATGGTGCCTGGCTACCACCAGTGACTGCTCTAACTGGGATCACAACAGAGGGTTCTGGACAGAGCTGGAGAAGGATGTAGAACAAAACTCTAACTCACAAAAAAAAAAAGACCAGATTTACTGGTCTGACAGAGACTGGAGAAACCCCGAGAGTATGACCCCCGGACACTCTTCTGGCTCAGTAATGAAGTCACTTCCGAGGATCACCGTTCAGCCAAAGATTAGACAGCCTCATAAAACAAAACAAGACTAAAGGGGCACAACAGCCCAGGGGCAAGGACGAGAGGGCAGGAGGGGAGAGGAAAGCTGGACTAATGGAAATGGGGAACCCAAGGTCGAGAAGGGGAGAGTGTTGACATGTCACAGGGTTGGCGGCCAGTGTCACAAAACAATATACGTATTAATTGTTTAATGAGAAACTAATTTGCTCTGTAAACCTTCCACTAAATCACAAAAAATCAAAGCTATTCAAAATACTTAGGACAGAGTCTGGCATACACTAAGAATTGTACAAATTGATCAGAGTCATAACAAGTACTCTCCTCTGTTGTCCAACACCATATGATCATTTTATGACCCAGCAACTCATGTCTTTGCATCTTTGTGGACACTTTTACCTACAGGTATTTTTTTCTTCTGTTCTTTCCTGTGCTAATTGCTAACATGCTAACTCTTCAAGAAGCAGTTCAAAGGACACCATTATGATAAAAGGCAAAATTACTACTTGCTACCCCCCCAAACCAAGGGTCTCTGGTGGCACAGTGGTTAAAGTGCTCTGCTGCTAATTGAAAAGTAGGTGGTTCAAACCCACCAGCTGTTCCACAGGAGAAAAATGTGGCAGTCTGCTCTCGTAAAGATTACAGCCTTGGAAACTCCGTCTTATAGGGTTGCTATGAGTCAGAATCAACTCCATAACCATGGTTTACCTAGCCCACACTACATCTGCGGAGGCCTGGTGGTTCAATGTTTAAGCCCTCGGCTGCTAACTGAAAGTCAGCAGTTCAAATCCACCTAGCCACTCCATAGGAGAAAGATGTAGCTGTTATAGCCAAGAAAACCCTGTGAGGCAGTTCTACTCTGTCACATAGGGTCAGTATGGGTGGGAATCAACTTGAGAGTACCTGACAATAGCAACAACCGCCCCCTTATTTTTCAAACTGATTGCCCCTCTTTGTACACCTTTAGTTCTTTATTTAATCCTCCACATTCCCACTCATTGCATAACCACTTGAGCAGATCCTTGAGCACATCCCAAGACCATAAGAGCCAAAGTATGACCTTGAATATATCCCACCTGAATTTAGGGACCATCTCCTGAACAGATATGACACATTGGACACTAATGACCAAAGACCAGACGAGTTGTGGAATGACATCAAGGACATCATACATGAAGGAAGCCGGCTGCAGAACAGAAGATCAATTGTTCATATGCAAGTTCAAGTTAAAACTGAAGAAAATTAGAATAAGCGCACGAGACCCAAAGTACGACCTTGAGTATATTCCACCTGAATTTAGAGACCATCTCAAGAATAGATATGACGTGTTAGACGCTAAAGACCGAAGACCAGATGAGTTGTGGAATGACATTAAAGACATTATACATAAAGAAAGCAAGAGGTCATTAAAAAGGAAGGAAAGAAAAGACCAAAATGGATGTCAGAAGAGACTCTGAAACTTGCTCTTGAATTTCGAGTAGCTAAAGCAAAAGGAAGAAATGATGAAGTAAAAGAACTCAACAGAAGATTTCAAAGGGCAGTTCGAGAAGACAAAGTAAAGTATTATAATGACATGTGCAGACAGCTGGAGATAGAAAACCAAAGGAGAAGAACATGCTCAGCATTTCTCAGACTGAAAGAAATGAAGAAAAAAATCAAGCCTTGAGTTGCAATATTGAAAGGTTCTATGAACCAAATATTGAAGGACGCGGGAAGCTTCAAAAGCAGATGGAAGGAATACACAGAGTCACTGTACCAAAAGGATCTCACGACGTTCAGCCATTTCAGGAGGTAGCATATGATCAAGAACCAATGGTATTGAGGGAAGAAGTCCAAGCTGCACTGAAGGCTTTGGCAAAAAACAAGGCTCCAGGAATTGACAGAATACAAACTGAGATGTTTCAACAAATGGATGTAGCACTAGAGGCACTCACTGTCTATGCCAAGCAATTTGGAAGACAGCTACCTGGCCAACGCACTGGAAGAGATCCATATACATGCCCATTCCAAAGAAAGATGATCCAACAGAACGTGGAAATTATCGGACAATATCATTAATATCACACACTAGTAAAATTTCACTGAAGATCATTCAAAATCAGTTCCCGTAGTACATCGACAGGGAACTGCCAGAAATTCAAGCCAGATTCAGAAGAGGACTTGGGAAGGAGGGATATCATTGCTGATGTCAGATGGATCCAGGCTGAGGGCAGAGAATATCAGAAAGATGTTTACCTGTGTGTTATTGACTATGGAAATGCATTTGACTGTGTGGATCATAACAAATTATGGATAACATTGCCAAGAATGGGAATTCCAGAACACACAACTGTGCTCATGACGAACCTGTGCATAGACCAAGAGGCAATCGTTCAAACAGAGTGAGGGGATACTGTGTGGCTTAAAGTCAGGAAAGGTGTGTGTCAGGGTTGTGCCATTTCATCATAGTTATTCAATCTGTACGATAAGCATATAATCCGAGAATCTGGACTATATGAGAAAGAATATGGCATCAGGATTGGAGGAAGACTCATTAACAACCTGTGATACGCAGATTACACAATCTTGTGTGCAGAAAGCAAAGAGGACTTGAAGCACTGACTGATAAAGATCAAAGACCACAGAAGTTCTCCTCTGCATCACATGGGGTTGCCATGAGTCGAAATCGACTCCATTGTGGGGATATATGCCATTTGAACATTTGACAACTGCAGCCCCCACAGGCGTCTATGCTGCACAGCATGTTGAGACTTGTCTCCAACAGGTCGAGACTTGTCCGGATGTGTTCTCCCAAACCCTATTGTCCCTTTACTGATTGACTTGTTTACCTGAATTCCTTCTTCCTTGCCCGTACTCAAAGCCCATTGTTTTGTTAATTGCCTTATTGATTGCTGTATTGACTATAAAATAAACTCCTGGGACTGAAGTGGGGGTCGACTCCTCAGAGTGACTCTCCTGGCCCCACTTCTCTGTAAGAGTTGTGCAGTTGGTTACTGTCTTTGCCGTCCCGATTCCCATCACCGCTGCGACACCCCATGACAACTGCTACTGGCAAAAAAAAAAAAAAA
>NW_004444070.1:3495478-3595264 GCF_000243295.1 Trichechus manatus latirostris | reverse complement strand
AAAAAAAAAAAAAAAAATTACCCAGTCCTTTAATGCTGCATATTTAGATGGTTGGTATATCCTTTTTACAAACTACACAGTAGTAACTATCCTTGCTGACCGAAAGGTCGGCAGTTCGAATCCACCAGGAGCTCCTTGGAAACTCTATGGGGCAGTTCTACTCTGTCCTATAGGGTTGCTATGAGCTGGAATCGACTTGATGGCAGTAAGTTTTTTTTTTTTTAATCCTTGTTGAAAATTTTAAACACCCCCCCTCTGTTATTTCCCGAGGAAAATCCCTAAAATGGAATATATTGCCTGATTTTTTTTTTTTTTTTAATGAAAATTGTGCTGATGATTCTTCCAGGAAGGACAAACACAAACAAATAAATAATGTCATAAATCTCATCAAACCTTAATAGGGATGGATAACTCTTGTTTCCGAGTATTAGGAAAAGAGATATACGTGCTTGAAAAATTAGCTTATTAACAAATACCTCACATTTTGACTTTTTTTTCAAATGTGACCAATACATATTATTTTAACTCTATTATTTCATGAAATTTAGAGGACTATTAATGTGTAAAAATGATTTTAAGACATTCATAATCTAATTTCTATGTGAGCATTTAAAAGGTTAAAGACCACTTACTATGTATAAGTTTGTAATAGCAAATTAACTACTCATGCAATTAATTCCTCTGCTTGGTGTTCTCAGTCTGACTTGGAAGTGCTAATAAGACAAAATTACTCAAATACAGGAAAGAAATTAAGAAATGTAAAATGTTAATTAAATTCAGGAATGGAAGTAATAGAAAACCAATGTGAAATGGAAATCAAACATGGGGACATAAATATCTGTTGAGATACAGAGGAAAGAATTCAACTGAAGTGCAGAATTAAAAATAGATCTTCAAAATCTCTTCAAGTGATTTTGCCCACTCTTAATAATTCTATGATGGCTTCCGAGAAGGTAAATGAGGAGTGATTACAAAAAGTGTGTGGATGTCCTAAGTATCAGTCTTAGAAGAAACACAACCAGAATGCTCCTTGGAAGTGAGGATGGCGAGACTTTGTCTCACGTACTTTGGACATGTTATCAGGAGAGATCAGTCCTTGGAGAAGGACATCGTGCTTGGGAAGACAGAGGGTCAGTGCAAAAGAGGAAGACCCTCAAGGAAATGGGCTGACACCGTGGCCACAACAACGGGCTCATACATACCTAGCATTGTGAGGATGGTGCAGGACCTTCTATTATGCATTGGGTTTCTCTGAGTCAGAAGTGGGTTGAGGGCATCTAACAAAAACAGTCTTTGTGGCAGCAAATCAGCAGTCAATGTCTATTCTTCTGCTATGGAAGACAAGTCTGTAACCATGGTGTCAAACATACCAACCATCATGAAGATGGCGCACGACTGGGCAAGGTTTTGTTCTGTTATACATAAAATCACCATGAGTGGGAGCTGACTTAGACATAGTTTTGATAAGGAATATTATCTGAAAATATATACATATGTTCCTTTTTCCTCATGCCCACGTTTGTGCCAGGTTTTCATTTCAATATAGTGGGAGATTTTTAGCAAAACACACCGTGTCTTAAAGGTCATGTAAATAAAAAAATTTGCAGCAAATAGAACAGAGACTTTTTCTCAGTTATTGACAGTTCCTTATCTGATCATTTGCATAAAATAAAGGCACCAAGAGACATCAGTTCCACTTCTTGGTTCTCCCGTTGACTTGTGAGGTGAGTTTCACAACTCATGAAGGTCCCGGAGTCTTAGTATCTTCTTTACAATTTGTCAATTCCCAGGTGTCTTAGTCATCTAGTGCTGCTATAACAGAAATACCACGAGTGGATGGCTTTAGCAAAGAGAAGTGTATTCTCTCACAGTCCGGTAGGCTATGAGTCCAAATTCAGGGCGTCAGCTCCAGAGGAAGGCTTTCTCTCTCTGTCTGCTCTGGAGGAAGGTCCTTGTCATCAGTCTTCCCTTGGTCTGGGAGCATCTCAGTGCAGGAACCTTAGGTCCAAAGTGCATTCTGCTCCTGGCACTGCTTTCTTGGTGGTATGAGGTTCCCACATGTCTCTGCTCGCTTCTCTCTTTTATATCTCAAAAGAGATTGGCTTAAGACACTATCCAATCTCATATACCTCATCCGTATAACTGCCGCTAATCCATCTTATTAGATCATAGTGATTGAATTTACAACACATAAGGAAATCACATCAGATTACAAAATGGTACACAATCATGCAATACTGGGAATTGTGACCCAGCCAAGTTGACAGATATTTTTGGGGGGACACAATTCAATCCATGACACCAGACAAAGAAGAGGAGCCCCCGAGTGGCACAAATGGTTAAGGGCTTGACTGCTAGCCCAAAGCTTGGCAGTTCCAACCCACCCGAAGGTGCCCCAGAAGAAAGGCCTGGCGGTCTGCTTCTGAAAGGTCACAGCCTTGAAAATTCTGCGGAGAACAGGTCTACTCTGACACACACGGGGTCAACATGAGTCAGAATCAACTGAATGACAATTAATAATAACAATAAAGACCATGCAGATTTATACTTTGTATGCATTTTTTTTTTTCAAATTGTGGCCCTCATTTTTTTCTAAGTAAAAATGTGAACATACAAACCCTTTATGGTGCATGTACAGGAATCGATATTATTTTACATTGAGATAAGTGATAATGGAATGGATGCTGTGTCCTTCAAATTATCAGTCACCTTGTCCCAGGCACAACTTTACTATAAGCTTTGTGTCCTAAACCAAGGCAATATTATCCACCTAATGCTTTGATTCTAAATCACGTACTACCTGCAAGGACATAATTACTGATAAGACTAAGCTTCAAATGCAACTTGTATATCATATTTGGGGACTAGTAGGTGTGCAGGAGCCCTGGTCGTACAAATGGTTAAGTGCTCTGCTGCTAACCAAAAGGTTGGTGTTTCGAACCCACCACAGGCTCTTCAGAAGAAAGATGTTGCAGTCCACTTCTATAAAGATTACAGCCTTAGAAACCCTATGGGGCAGTTCTATAGGTTTTTTAGGGGAAGTTGGGTGGGGCAAATGGCTAACATACTCAGCTGCTAACTGAAATGCTGGAGGTTTGAGTTCACCCAGAGGTGCCTAAGAAGAAAGGCCTGGCGATCTACTTCTGAAATATTAGCCATTGAAAGCCCTACAAAGCACAGTTCTATTCTGACACACATGGGGACGCCATGAGTTGGTGTCAACTGGATGGAAACTGGTATATTTGATTTTACCGTCACAGGAAATTATAACGAGGAACAAGTGAAAGAACCAAACCCACTGCCGTGGAGTCCATTCCAACTCATAGCAACCCTATAGGCCAGAGCAGAATTGCCCCGCAGGGTTTCCAAGGAGTGGCTGGCGGATTCCAACTGCCGACCTTTCGGTTAGCACCTGAGCTGTTAACCACTGTGCTACTAGAGTTCCAACTGAAAGAAGCAGATGTGAAATACAATCGACCAACAGCAAAGTTGAATCCTGTTACTATAACTTTAATATATATATATATTGTATCCATCGGTTCAATGTTATTAAACAGAACTTGGAATGCGGAGAGGCTAGAAGGTAAGAAAAACAGCACAAAGACAGATGGCTGCCCTTGTCCCCACCAGGAAAGGGCTGAACGGGGTTTTGATTTTGTCAGCTCCCCATTTCTCCCTGAGAAACGTCCACCTTTAGAAAATGAAGTTCAAGCACTCACTCCTGCCTGTGAGTCTTCCTCCATCCTCGTGACCTCTGCAGCCACGGCACACCCTTATTCTTGGGAATCATGTTCTTTGATGCCCAGGCTGTTGAGGGAACATCAGTAACATACCACTCTTCTTGTGAAACTTTGCAGGTAATTCTCTGCTTAAATTCCCGTTCCTCCAAAATTAGGGAAGGCAGCTTATCTCCCAAGGACAATTTACGTCCTGAGAGAGACAGGCTTCACCAGTGATCCATACAGGGCTTGAAAAGTCCCTGAAAATGGGTTGGGTACGAGAGTGTATTTGTGCATTTTGTTTCGGTTGAGACAGATGATTCTTTCATCAGGCACTCAAATGGCCCTGTGGGTCAAAAGATGTTAAAAATTGCTGCTTAAATGGCGATGCCGCATCTGTCCTCGCTGTTATTGTGAGAAATACCAGGAAGCAAATGATTTATTCTATAATTAGGGAACGCATCTGTCAGCTCTTAAAACAAAGCCCCATGGTTTCTGTGGTCAGGTAGCAGGAAAGATTTCGTCTTTCTGATAAGCCCCTTTAACTTTCAGACTGCTCAACTCTAAGTAGGAAATCTAAGGAAAACCGAAATCCAAACCCAGTGCCATCTCACCAATTCCAGCTCACGGTGACACCATGTGTGCAGAGGAGAACCATGCTCCTTAGGGTTTTCTTGTCTGTAATCTTTAGGGAAGCAGATCGTCAGTCCTTTCTCCCGTAATGCTGCTGGACGAGTCTGAACTGCCCACCTTTAGGTTAGCGTTTGAGGTAATTCATTTTCGTCACCCAGGGACCTTAAAGAAAACAAAAATCTCTTCCAAATTATTTAATTCTTTCCATTGAACACTCATGGTTTCAGCCCTTCCAACCCAGAAAAATATGTACAAAGTAGAATAGTCATATTCTTATAACTCTTCTGATATTAGAACAAAGTAGAATAGTTATGTTCAGACATGTCTTTTAAGTGGAAGAATTGTTTCATTAATAACATAATTTCATATTTAGAAAGAGAAGATTGAAAAGAATTTTTAATTTAATTTCCTTTTTAAGAGCTGGGATACTCCTTGAGCCCATTGATTTCAGATGAAAATAGTAAAGTCTCAATCTACTCTTTGCAAAAATAATGAGTGTGAACATTTGCAATTGCAGAATGTATTTAAAGAACTGCAGTCACTAGAAGCTTAAATTAAATATGTAAATACTAACGATTTATTCTATGCAAATTGAACTGGCATCCATAATTTCTTATTAACATATGTACAAGCAATTTGCTATTATTGGCCCTAATAGATTTATCAACTGTCATCAATGTTGAATGACTTACAGGAGATGCACTAGAGCGCGCACACACACACACACACACACACACACAAACACTCATATTTTATTCATGAAAATACAGAAAGGGTTCAATTGAATTCATTCTGGGGTAAACCAACTCTAATTTTAATATTAAAGTTGAATTTTTTATTTCCTGTCAAGAAAAGCAAATCTGAAATCAAGTGTAACCTTGGTTCCTTGGGGACGCAAGCTTCAGGAAAGGAAAAAAAAAGGGATTGAAGAGAAAAGTGTGGATCAGAACCTCAAATTCCTTAAAAAAAAAAAAAAGACCTACTGGACTAGTTGAGACTGGAGGACTCCCAGAGACAATTGCCCTGAGATACTCTTCAAACTTTAAACCTAAGGTAGCCCCTAAGGTCACCTGGTATCTAAATAACAGATTGGCTCAAAAAATAAGGAATATCACCCATAAATACTGTGCTCCTTTTTTAAAAAAAAATAACCTATATGAGACCAAACGATCTCATGACTTTAATACAAAGATGAGAATGCAAGGGGGCAGGGAAACTAGATGAAAGGAAACAGAACAACCAGAAGGGAAATAATAAGAATGTTCACCCATTGTGAAGAAGGTAACCAATGTCACTGAACACCTTGTGTAGAAATTGTTGAATGGGAACCTAAATTGCTGGGTAAATCTTCACCAAAAACACAATAAAATAGTGTTTAAAAAAAGGAGCTGGGTTGAATTAGCTAGAACAGACAGTGTTTATCTAAGTTTCTACACATTTCCCGGCTTCATTCAAATTCCTTCTCAATATTTCGGTATGTTCTCTGGTAGATATGAGCTCATGCACAAGTCTTGTAAAGTGTTTTTCTTCCTCCATCCCACTACCCTTTGGTTGAATCTAGACATGCCCCAAACAAGCCCCCACCACCCTTCACCACCTTTCCTAAAAGTAGAGATTTCAAGGGGCAGAGAGCCTAAATTTGTGGCAATGAACCAATGTAGGTAAAGACAGATTGGTGACCCAATGTGAAGTGTGGAACCAATGTCATCGGATTGTTCATATAGGAATTGTGAATGGATGCATGTTTGGTTGTGTGTAGTGCCACTGAAAATAAATGAAATATTAAAAAATAAATAAAAGTAAAAAAAAAAGAGAGAGAGAGAGAGAGACAGAATACTATCCAAATTACTACAAAATAAAAATATTTTGGCAGATAAGAAAACAAGCAAGAGAAGTCACATTAACTTGGTCCTTTTTGCAAGATCCTGTGGCATCCTGGTGTACATAAGGACAAGAACAAACGGAAAATAAATCGTAAATTCCCCTGGTGAACAATGTTTATGTTAGAATTCACTTGAGACAATTCATAATTTTAAATTGTTTCTTTGCGTTTCTGAAAAGTGTGTAAATATAACTTCAGGTAATTCTAGAACCCATTGCCATGCAGTCCATTCCAACTCACAGTGACCCTATAGGACAGAGTAGAACCTCCCCATAGGATTTCCAAGGCTGTAGTGTTTATGGAAGCAGACTGCCACATCTTTCTCCCACGGAGCCGCTGGTGGGTTCGAACCGCTGACCTTTCAGTTAGCAGCTGAGTGCTTAACCACTGTACCACCAGGGCTCCTTAGTGTTTCCTTAGTCCCCACCAAACTGTGGCAGACCCTTAGTCTTTAGCTGACTTTGAGGTCATTGACACAGATGAAGTGTATGGTGAGTTATTTTGAAGAACATCCCTCACTTTGGGCTCTCCCACACTTGCTCATGATTAAAAAAAGCAGTTGCTGTCAAGTTGATTCTGACTCACAACGACCCCATGTGTGTCAGAATAGAACTATGCTCAATAGGGGTTTCAATGGATGATTTTTTGGAAGTAGAGAGCCAGGCCTTTCTTCCTAGGTGCCTCTGGGTGGACGCCAACTTCCAACCTCTTGGTTAGCAGCTTAACCATTAGTACCACTCAGGGGCCTCTTCTCATGGTTAGATTGAGCTTATCCATTTCTGCCAACAATATCATAAAAGTGATGTGCCCTTCTTGGAGTATAGTATCAGGAAGACATCCACATATGTCATTACTGGTACTGTTAACATTGATCTCACAGTCATTTCTCTACGATTCTGTACTCTGGATTTTTCCCTTTGCAGCTGATACATTTTGAAACTATGCAAATATCCTCTGCCTTTTGAGACTTTTACCCACTAATTTTAGCATCCATCTGTGGATCTTGCCTGTAACAACTATCACTTGGATGTGAAGATTTCTTGTTTCTCTCTCTCATCCCATCTGAATTTGTTCATTGGAATTCACCTGAAAGAAACAAATCTCGTTTCTCCCTCATTTATATATTCACTTATTTATTTTTATCAGCATGGACTTTGTATATTTATTTTATTCTATGGATTCTAATATAACACTATAGTCATTTACTTATTTATTTATTCATTCATCCATCCACTCATCTGTCTATCCATTTATCCCTCCATTCACCCATCCATCCATTTATTTATTTAATTTTGGTAAAAGTAAACACAGTCACAGATAGACTATTTCCATAATTTTTACATGTACAATTCAGTGACATTGGTTACATTCTTCAAGTTGTGCAACTATTCTCACTATCCTTTCCCAAATTATTCCACCACTATTATTTTAAACTCACTGCTCACTAGGCTTCCCATCCAACCTTTCAAGTTGCTGTTGTCAATTTGATCTCACATAGATAATTCTTTAAAAGAACACAATGCTCAAAGCAGATGTACTTTACTAATTAAAATAAGCCATTTCTTGGTTCAAAGAAGACTTCAGGGGATAGTTTTGGTTTAAGGTTTAAGTTTAAAGATTATCTCCGGGCAATAGTTTCAGGGATTCGTTCAGCCTCAGTGGCTCCAGAAAGTCTGGATTCCATGTGAATTTGAAATTCTGTTCTGTATTTTCCCCCCTTTTGATCAGGATTCTTCCATAGAATCCCTGATCAAAATGTTCAGTAATGGTAGCTGGGCATAATTGAGTTCTTCTGGTCTCATGACAAAGGAAGCAATTGTTCATGGAAGCAATTAGCCGCACATTCCACCTGCTCCTCCTATTTATGACTCTCCTTCTTCCTCTGTTGCTCCAGGTGAACAGAGATGAATGGTTGTGCTTTGGAGGGCCACTTGCAAGCTTTTAAGACCCCAGTCACTATGCAACTAACTAGGAGGTGGAACAGAAGTTCTGAGGCACAATATTAGGCCAATTGATTAGGATACCATTATTTATTTCATTGCTCAAATTGTCCCATCTCTGGGCTAGTGTGGGGAGCTCATTCAGGAAGAAAAGTTCATGCTTGAACTTTCGACCCCCCAAGAATGTGAGATAATAAATGAGTGTTGTTTTAAACCACTGTTTTATGGTTGTTTGCTTGGTAGCAATAGATGACAACTCAACGGGACACAGAAAAAAAGTAGAATCATGGGTTTCGTTTGTGAGGATGGCAAGCAACAGAGGTTTTGGCAAAAGGACGTCCAACACTGAATAGTCCAGGGCAGGAAGATTAGACTCGGGGTGGCGGGGGTGGGGTGGGGCGTGTTTTGTAAGGATGAAAAACATGTCCCATAATTTAATTCCAACTTCTGAGTCTCTTCCATTTTCTTTTTCAATTCTATCAAATCTAGTTAGCCATCCAGACTCCTGGCATAAGTCAACCCCTGAGTTCAAGACACCCTTGTCTGCAAATGTTGTTGCTGGTTGCTATGTAGTCGGTCCGTGACTCATGGTGACCCCAAGCACAGCGGAAGAAAACCCTGCCTGTTCCTGCACCATCCCTGTGATCAGTGTGTGGATCAGACCATTGTGATCATAGGGTTTTCATTGTCCGATTTTCAGGAGATGGCCAGGACTTTCTTCCTAGTCTGTCTTAGTCTGGACGCTCTGCTGAAACCTGTTTAGCATCACAGCAACACGCAAGCCTCCACTGACAGACGGGTGGTGCTGTGCATGAGGTGCATTGGCCGGGAATCGAACCCCGGTCTCCCGCATGGAAGGTGAGGATTCTACCACTGAACCACCAAGCCCTCTCTGCAAATGCACCCCTGCTGATTTCTAGTCAGCACTGAGATCTTTGTCCTGCCGTGACCTAGAATCTCTGGTTCTGGTACTCTTGTCAAAAGTTAGGTTAAGAATCTTGATGCAGGGGCAACACAACTAGGTCCCTACCACTGGGTGTGTACCATATGTGTGGTAGATGGGTTACAGGGGCTAGATTGGTATAACTCCGTTACCCCTGGGATCATCTAACCTTGCATACAAATCAATAATTCACAACATCCGTGTGATCTGATTGCCATAATTAGGTCTTTCTCATTAGCAAGAGGAACCATTCGCTCAAGAGGCTAGGAATATATTCTGGAACAAACTTATGCAAATAGTGATTTTGCTCCCTTAATCAAAACTTACTCAGGTCGGTGATCGCTTTAAATAAAACATTAAGTATACTCCTTTCCTTTGATGTTCTCAGCATCCTGTTCATTACTGCGTTAACAAGCTCAGAGCAGCTACGTACATGAGAACTGCGTAGAACTGAACGCGGACAAGTAGGCTTAGTTCATTACATAGCACAAGTGACTCTGTTCTCATGTATATTTCAGGGGGCTCTAGCTGTACAGATCATAAATGTCATCGCTGTCATTTAGCAAGGGGATAAGAGAAGATGTTACGGAGGTGGGACAGGCCAGCTTCTTTTCGTTATTACAGAAGACGGAATGAGGAATTAAAAAAAAAGAACCACTGCCATTGAGTCAATTCTGCCTCATGGGGACCCTATGTGCATCACAGTAGAACTGCTCCATAGGGTTTTCTTGGCTGTAATCTTTACAGAAGCAGATCACCTGGCCTTTCTTCCATGGTGCCACTGGGTGGGTTTGAATCACCAAGCTTTAGGTTAGTAGTCAGGCTCAACTTTTTTGTACCACCCGGGGATCTCAGAATGAGGAATATCAGTTTTAAATTTCACAACAATTAAAGTCAGCTAGATTTCATTAAAAACTCGGCATCAAGAAGAACAGCCAAGCCCTTGGAATCCTTTCATTTATTCCATGATAGCGTTTAGGGACAGAGGACATTAACAATCATAAGGCAGAAAGAAAACTTTAATATTGTTGCAAAGATTGAGTTGGAGGGAATTTAGTCCGTAGGGGAGGTGTTATCTCAATCCCCTTTCTTTCTTCTTTTCTGCTGAAATTATTAGACATTTGATGGTAAGTTAGGAAAACTTTGGAGAAATGAATCCATAGGAGAATATTTCACTGGTCCAGTGGGTCTTCAGTGTAAACGAAGGCCATGAAAGGAGGCAATTTCTCATAACTGTGTGACTTGTTCACAGTGAAATTTCATGTATCTGTGAGTGGTGAATCAGGACATGGTTCCTTTTGTCCTATGCCCTCGCAGAAAACAGCGTGTTCAGAAAGATTGTTGCAAAACTGTTACTAAGTTAAAGGACACAGCCGGGGGCCATGGTAGCAACATAAAAGCCTGCTAAAATGTATTATTCTCTTGGAATCATGCCTTGTTCTGTGGTTTAACCACAGCTTCAGCGTAACTATCTCTCTGAGCCAAAGCTACATCAGAACACCGCATGTGTTTACGATTCTACTGTTATCAGTATATTCATGACTGGTGCGAAGGGTTTGCACTCAAATACTACCTCTGAAGATTGGTGGTTCAAACTCACCCAGCAGTGCTGTGGAAGAAAGGCCTGGCAATCTGCTTCCATAGAGCTTACAGCCAAGAAAACTCTATGGAGCAGTTCTACTCTGTCACACATGGGGTTGTCATGAGTCTTGATCAATGGCAATGGGTTTGGTTTTTGGTATGGTCTTTGATACCAAAGAGACGCAGGTGTACGCGTTCTGAAGAAAAACACGTTTGATTCAGGGCTAAATATAGTCACTAGTTCCTGGTGGAAGAGGGTGCAGCTGTATTTAGCAAACACCTTTCAGGTGTTCAACACATATTCACCATTGAGTTCTCTTTCCTCCATCTACTCAAACGAGTTTGTTCTTCCCCAAAAGAAACATTAAACGTAAATCCATTCAACATATAAAAGACAAGTAATCCAATTTCAAAAACTGGGCAAAGGATTTGAATAGACATTTTCCAGAGACGATATATAAATGGCCAACATACACGTGAAAAGATGCTCAAGGTCATTAGTCGTTAGGGAAAAGCAAGTCAAAACCACAAGGAGACACCACTTCACACCCACTAGGATGGCTATAATAAAAAAGACAACAGCAGCGTTGACCAGCATGCAGAGAAACTGAAACACAAATACACTCCTGGTGAGAATGTAAAACGGCGCAGTCACTCTGAAAAACGGGTTGGCCAATCCTCAAAGTTACCGTCGATCCAGCAATTCCATTCCTCCATATTACCCAAGAGAAATTAAAACATGTGTACCCACAAAAAATTGAAAACAGATATTCATAGTAGCACTATTCCTAACAGACAAACAGTGAAACAATGCAAATATCCATCAGCTGATCAACAGATAAATACAGTATATCTACATAAGGAAGTATCATTCATCAATAAAAAGAAATGAAAAAATAAAAGACGTACTAATATATGCTACAACATGAATAGACCTATAAACACACACACACACACAAAAACCAAACCCATTGCTGTTGAATCAATTGTGACTCACAGCAACCCTACAGGACAGTAGAACTGCCCCATAGGGTTTCCAAGGAGCAGCTGGTGGATTCACCTATCAACCTTTAGGTTAGCAGCCAAACACCTAACCACAGTGCCAAGTGGTTGCTAATAGGCATGGGATTCACTTTGGAGGAGGAGGCTGAAAATGTCAAGGAATTAAAGAGTGGTAACGGAATGGACTTCACAGCCCACAACAACAATGGTTGCAGAGTGTAAACGTAGGTCTAAACTGGAACATCATGGGAAGGAGTAACCCAAACCATCACCAACCAACAACAAAGACGGCTAAGCTAAAATGGATTATTTGGAAGTGCAAAATTTATATAAAATTATGAAATGGATAATGGTCAATTGGTGATAATTATACAACCATACAAACTAAAAGGGTGTCCCTGGGTGGCCCAAACAGTTAAGCACTCAACTACTAGCCAAAAGATGGGCATTTCGAACCAACCCAGAAGTGCCTCGGAAGACAGACCCTGAGATCTTCTTCCGAAAGGTCACCACCTTGAAAACCCTATGGAGCAGTTCTACTCTACACACATGGGGTCACCATGAGTCAGAATTGACGTGGTGGCAGCTAACAATAACAATGGTTGTATGATATTGTGAATGTGCAAAAAACCCCACTGAATTGTACGCTCTAAAAGAATGAATTTTATGGTGTGTGAATTATAGCTGAATAAAGTTACGCTTTAAAAAGCAACAACAACAATAGATGTGCATTCAATTCAGTCTTAACAGTAGCAACCGTTAAAAGTGAGTCACTGGGTAGCAGGCAAAAATAGTAATAACCTACAGAATATACAATGATAAGGAAAAAAAATTAGAGCTTTGGTGGTGCAGTGGTTAAGAGCTTGGCTGCTCACCAAAAGGTCAGCAGTTGGAATCCACCAGCTGCTCCTTGGAAACCCTATGGGGAAGTTCTACTCTGTCCTATAGGGTCGCTATGAGTCAGAATCGACTCAATGGCAACAGGGTTTTTTTTAAATAAAGTTAAATGGGAGGTGCAGTATTAATACAGCTCTTTTGAGGCTGACCAAATTACCTGCCTTTCAAACCCTATTCTTCTTTGCCCACCTCCACTATAAAAACAAACCCATTGCCACCGAGTCGATTCCAACTCATAACTGTCTGCACTATAGAAGCTAAAAAAGTAGAAAACTCAATGTCCTTGGTGTCTTTGCATCTGGGCAGTCCAGTGACACATAATTTTGACCAAGAAGACAACAGTATAACTGTTCTTCTTTGTCTTCTACTTCTTCCTGACTGGAATATAGTTATGATGCCTAGAGACACAGCAGCTATTTTGCAGTCATTAAGCAACCGGTATGCAGGTGAAATTCAAAAGGATAAAGAGGGCAGAGAACAGCCTGGATCCCACTGGAAGATTATATAACTGCATTGGCGTTGGGGTCCTTATTCTGGGCTTCTTGCTTTTGGTTTGTTTTATTTTTCTGAGGAAACATGTTCTCATTGATTTAAGTTAATTTCAGTGGCATTTTCCTGATATTTGGAGCTAAATGAATGCATTGCATGATTTATTCAACTTTAAAGATACTTGTGCACAAAATAATCCTAGAAATGTCGATGTTCGTGGCTTCAGTTTATGCCACATTTTATTGTATTTTGGACAAATTCTGTCCAAGACTAAAAGAACAAAAAGCAGACTTAAATATTTTTAAAAACTGCTGAGAAATTTACTGTCTTTCCTAATACTTCGCTTTTGATTTTACAAGTAAAATTCCGAGCAAATAATGTTTTCCCTATTTCTAATGATATTTTGGCCCCAGTTTTACATTCATACTGAGTTGGATTTTCTCCTATGCCAATTACCCTTGGGTAAGGAGGCCCTACATCATATATGCTTTCTGTAATTGTCCGCTTATTCTAACTCCATTTTTGTAGGTATTAGACATATTAGACATTTTTTACGTGATGTCATCTTTCCTCAAATATTTGGCAATTCTGGTGTGCCGAGTCATTTTTAATTGGAGATCACCTGTTTGCCCTCCTGAATAGTTTACCACTTTCTGCCTGTGGGGACTGAGGGTGAGTGGGCCTAGGAATGGATGTTGCCTGTGGGGTACGCTCTGGGCGTGAGGGTGGCCAGAACAAAAGACACTAGCGTGGCTCCAGCCTATCATGATGCATATCATTCCACTAGTCCAGGGGTTGCTGTTCTTCAGGAAGTGGGAGGAGCAGCACAATACCCACCGTTGTTATTGTTGCTGGGTGCTGTCCAGTCAATTCCGACTTACAGAGACTCCATGGGCCAGGGTGGAACTGCCCCCTAGAATTTCCTCGGCTGTGATTTTTATAGGAGCAGACCACCGGGTCTTTCTCCCGAGGAGCTGCTGGGTGGGTTCCAACAGCGGTGCCCTCCATTCACTACTCTGCTTCAAACTCTAGCTTCCCAGTTAACTTGAAATAATCTACCAATCTCCAGCCAGGGCTGCAAAGCCATTGATTAGGCTCCTGATCACCTTGATAACCTTACCTAGTAACCCACCCCAACAGTAAACCAGTTGCCATTTGCCATTGAGTCTATTCCGACTCATGGCATCCCCGTGTGTGTCAGAGTAGAACTGTGATCCATAGGGTTGTCAATTGTCAATTTTTTGGAAATAGATCATCAGGCTATTCTTCTGATGCACTTCTGGGTGGACTCAAAACTCCAACCTTTTGGTTAGCAGCTGAAAGAACACATTAAGCATTTGTACCACCAGGGGACTCCAGTAACCCACACACCCCCTTATATTCCTGCCCCCAGGGCTTCCTATGAAGACTCTGGCCTCTTCTAATACTTCCTTTTTTGCCTAGAAGTTTCCTCCTTCGCTGTCCCCAGATACTTGCAAGATAAGCTGCATCTCATCCTTCAGGGTTCAGCTTCAATGTCACTTTTTCCTGGACAGTCTCTATCCAGTCATGCACCCCTGTATTACTCTATTATTTCAAAACACTGATGTCAATTTGAAAATGTAGCTCTTTTCCTCTTTCCTGCTGTTTTCCTCCTCAGCTAAACTATAGGCTTTTTTTTTTTTCTGATTGTCACAGTGTCCCTGAAGCCAGCAGAGTATCGGGCACATAGAACACAAAGTAAAGACCCCTTTGAATAGAGTGATTTTCAGAAAGAGCTTGTCTTAGTCATTTAGTGCTGCTACAACAGAAATACCACAAGTGGATGGCTTTAACAAACAGAAATTTATTTCTTCACAGTAAACTAGGCTAAAAGTCCAAATTCAGGGCAACAGCTTCAGGGGAAGGCTTTCTGTCTCTGTCGGCCTTCTGATCAATGTTACCCTGGACTAGGAGATTCTCCGCATAGGGACCCCAAGTCCAAAGGACACGCTCTGCTCCTGGCACTGCTTTCTTGGTGGTATAATGTCCCCCTGTCTCTCTGCTCACTTCTCTCTTTTATATCGCAAGAGATTGCCTCAGGACACAATCCAATCTTGTAGATTGAGTCCTGCCTCACTAACACAACTGCCACCCATCCTCCCTCATTAACATCATAGAGGCAGGATTTACAACATACAGGAAAATCACACAATAGTGGAAATCATGGCCCAGCCGAATTGATACACACATTTTTGGGGGGACATAATTCAATCCATGACAGAGCTCTTCATACAAATCATTTAACCTTTCAGGACATTAGTCATCACAGCTTTAAAATTACTGTATCTCATATAGAATCACAAGGGTAAATGTATCCTAACCTAGTAAGGAATGATATTGGTGGTGCTGTAAAATACATTTCAAAGGGAAATAAAATTTCAAATGACAACTTCCAATGAAAAAGGTAATACTACTGATAGTTTTGATTAAAGATTCTATAGGAGAATCCTGATCAAAAGGGGAAAAATGCAAAACAAATTTTAAAATTCTTGTGGAATCCTGGGTTTCTGGAGCCATTGAGGCCGGATGAACCCCCAAAACTATTGCCCTGAGATAATCTTTAAACCTTAAGCCAAAACTATCCCCTGAAGTCTTCTTTAAACCAAATAATAGCCCATATGAATAAGAAAAGTAGCTGTGCTTTGAACACTGTGCTGTTTTAAAGAATTATCTTTGTGACAATGGCAACTTGAAAGGTTAGATGAGAAGCTTATGGGGCCGTGAGTCTAAGTCAGTGGTGGTGCAACAATTTGGAGAAGGACGGTGAGAATGTTTGCACCACTTGGAGAATGTAAATAATATCACTGAGTTGAACATGTAGAAACTGTTGAAATGGTATATGGTTGTGTAGATTCTCACCAAAATTAAGCTCTGACATCAGAGCTTTCACTGAACATTTTTTTTCTTTTAAATGATGAAAAACAGGTAAGCTCCACTGGAGAACGTCACATTATATAGCTCTCTTCTTTAAAGAGCGATAGTTGAGAATGATATATATGTGTATGTACCTCTTCCCAACGATCCAGAATAACTAACATCTTTTCCTAGAAATGGTTTTACAAGAACAAAATAGAATAATTCTCCAAATTGTATTTAAAGTTGTAGAAAGTTCTCTAATTTGAGAGACTGAAAGTTACCCCATGTAATATTCAGGAGATTTTTCTTTTCTTATGTTTTCTGAGGCCATGCTGTGAATCCTAGAACATTAACAAAATATACATATTCATGTACACTTTTCAAAAGCTCCACCTCACTGCTGATGGACAGAGAAAATTCAGGCTCGGTTGATGCTTCCGTTTCCCCTGGGAGTCATGAGGGAAGCGCTCTTTGCATTGGAAGGAATATTCCACAAGAACATAGAATCTTTCTTTTTAAAAGAAGTCCCACCGCCATGTGCATATGTATGCATGATGGTGATAAACACCTTACTAGAGGTTTCAGAAAGATTGATGGAACTCAGCTTGTCATTTCTGATTCCAGGAGAATATGCCCCACCATCCAACATCACCCAACCCCTCTCTGACCTCAAGCATGTCTTGACCCTGCTGTGACAGGACAGATGGTACCACCTACTAAGTCCCTCATAATTGATTCATGTGACATACTTCATTTTAATTTTTTTCATATTAAAATATTTTTATTATAATGTTAATACATATGAAGTAGAAAAAAAATCATCTGTCCGTTTGTTGCACTGTGGTGGTGTGCGTGTGGCTGTGATGCTGGAAGCTAAGCCTCTGGTATTTCCAGTGTCAGCAAGGTCATTCACGGTGGACAGGTTTCAGAAGAGCTTCAGGACTGAGACAGACTAGGAAGAAAGGCCTGGTGGTCTATTTCTGAGAATTAGCCAATGAAAATGTTATGGATCACAACAGAATATTGTCCAACACAATTGCTTTGGACATGTCACCAGGAGGGGCCAATCACTAGAGGAAGACGTTATATTTGATGAAGTTGAGGTCCAGCAAGGACGAGGGACATCCTGTGAGATGGACGGACACAGTAGTGGCGACAATGGACTCAAAATGGCAATCATGAAGATGGTGCAGGACTGGGCAACATTTTGTTTTGTTATATGTAAGTCACCATGACTTGAAGATGGCTCAACAGCAACAATCTAACTAGCTAGAAGAAAAATTGGAAAATAAATACATAAAGAAGAAAGTAAAATCACTAATAATCTTGTCAAGCAAATGACAGCATTTTAGTATTTCCTTACTGAACTCATACGGTGCAAATGAATCAAGCTTATATACCCAGCCCTGCATACTTCTCAACCTCAGACCATGCGTATAATGCACTAATGGAGAGCAAAGTTAATTGAATTTACTATCAAAGGACTTAATAATAGAGTACTTTAACTAACTTTTAAAATTTTTCTTAAATAGCATCATTTATTAGGTACAGCTTATGAAATGATTAATGCGCTTGGCTCCTAAAAGAAAGTTGGCTGTTTGAATCTACCCAGAGGCACCTCAGAAGAAAGGCCTGGCAATCTACTTCCAAAAAAGCATTGAAAATCCTATGGAGCACAGTTCTATCCTGACATACATAGAGCCACCATGAGTCAGAGTCAACCTGACAGCAACTGGAATAAAAAAAACAGTATAGATTTGGAAATAAGCAAAAGGCCTTGGATTTGAGAATAGGCATGATGTTTAATAAAATCTATTTGTGAGCAGAGAAGGATGTTCCTTAAATGAACCCCATCAACCTTCCATTTGATCCTTTACATGAAAGGACAATATGTACCACCAAATCTGGTGAACGACGGCTGCCATTGGCAGAAAGATTCATTGTAGCTCAATTTTCTGGTTAAAGAAGAATTAGAATGATTCACCAAGATTCATACAATTTCAGTACCAACTGGATGTTTCTAATACAGAGTGAAAATTTTAACTCAGCATATTTGTAGCTGGGTTCCACTCTGAATAGGAGGTATACCTAGCACCTTAGTGAAGAAATGTCTAATTTAATTTTATACCATAAAGACGTTTTCTCTGTCACCTCTACGAATGCATCATGCTTTAGTACTGCTGTGTCATTGTTGTGGGTCAAGAGTTGATTCCGACTCATAGCGATCCCATATGACCGAGTAGAACTGCCCCATACTGTTTTCTTGGCTGTAATCTTTACAGAAGCAGACCTGCAGGTCTTTTCTCCTGAGGAATTACTGGGTGGATATGAGCTACCAACCTTTCGGTCAACAGCTGAGCGCTTAACAGTTGCGCTACCAGGGTTCCTTACTTTAATAACAGATATATGTTAATTAGATAGACTTCTAAAACGTTATAATCATCAGAAGATGATGTACTAAAAGCAAACATAATGATGATGTTTACAACATTCTTGCATGGTAAAGAAACAGTTAAAAATGTGTGTATGAAGAAAGAATAGCTTACAGTTTGCTAATACCCCATAGAACTGGTTCCAAAGACTTGTTTTATCACAGAAGGATGCTTGCTATTAATGAGTGCTCAAAAAACGGCTGTGCAAATGAATGAAAAGAATTACAGCCCTTTTTCAAGTACTAACAATAGGCGTGGGATTTGTCTAAGTACTTCATGCGTCTTGATTGAAATTATGGGTCACCAAAATAGTTCTCCACCCTTAATCTGGCTGTTTTTTTGTAAATAAAGTTTTATTGGAACACAGCCATGCTCATTCGTTTACATATCGCGTATGACGGCTTCTGAAGCACAAAGATAGAATTGAGAAGTTGTAACGACATCACATGGCTCACAAAACCTAAACTATTTACTAACTGGCTCTTCACAGAAAATATTTGCCAACTCCTTGTTTATATATGATTACCCTCCAATGTGATGAGAGAAGAAATCTCAGATGTGTGGGAGCTTGGAACTTGTCATGGATTGAATTGTGCCCCCCAAAAATATCTGTCAATGTTGCTAGGTCATGATTCCCAATATTGCATGATTGCCTACCATTTTGACATCTGATGTGATTTCCCTATGTGTTGTATAGTCTATTATTATGATGTAATAAGATGGATTAGTGGCAGTTACATTGATGAGATCTACACGATTAGTCAGTGTCTTAAGCCAAACTTTTTTGAGATATAAAAGAGAGAAGCGAGCAGAGACATGGGAACTCAAACCACCATGAAAGCATTGCTAGGAGCAAAGCGTGTCCTTTGGACCTGAGGTTCCTGCGCTGAGATGCTCCCAGACCATGGGAAGACTGATGCATCACAAGGACCTTCCTCCAGAGCTGACAGAAAGAGAAAGCCTTCCCCTGGAGCTGATACCCTGAATTTGGACTTGTAGCCTACTGGACTATGGGAGAATAAACTTCTCTTTGTTAAAGCCATTCACTTGTGGTATTTCTGTTAGAGCAGCACTAGATGACTAAGACACCCATCAACATAAAGAAGTGCCAGGAGCAGAACATGTCCTTTGGATCTGGGGTCCCAGGGCTGAGAAGCTCCTAGACCAGGGGAAGATTTATGGCAAGGACCTTTCTCCAGAGCCCACAGAGAGAGAAAGCCTTCTGCTGTAGCTGATGCCCTGAATTTGGACTTGTAGCCTCCTGGACTGTGAGATAATAAACTTCTCTTTGTGAAAGCCATCCACTTGTGGTATTCCTGTTATAGCAGCACTAGACGACCAAGACAGAACTGGACCCAGGCTGGACCCAGTCCAAGGTCTCTTACCCGTCACAAGTATCTCCTCGAAAGAGAGAACACATCAGTAGAGGAAAGAATCGTGACCCCCCTTTGTCTATAAGGACACTTTTCAAAGGACCCCAATAAACTTCATAGAAAGCATTTTTAATGGCATGGTCAAACACACTGTAAATATATATTAGTTCAAACTATGCTGTTTTTGTTATCGTGTGCCCTCTGGTGGATTTTGATTAGTAGCCACCCTAAATGACAGAGTAGAACAGCCCCATAGGGTTTCCTAGGCTGTGATCTTTACAGAAGCAGATCACCAGGTCTTTCTTCTGCAGCACAGCTGGGTGGGTTAGAATCATCAACTTTTGCAGTAGCAGCTGAGCACTTAAGCACTGAGTCACCAGGTCTCCTTCCCCTTGGCATGCTACAGATCATATTGTCTCCACCACCCGTACACAGAGAGGGGTTTAGTTGCTTTCTTTAGTATTAAATTATGCATAACAAAGAGACAGTCTGCATAAGAGTTTCCTGTTTAGAAACTATTATTACAACCAAGGTTTGCACTCAGCTACCATCCAAAAGGTCTGCAGTTTCAATCCACCCAGTGGTACCAAGGAAGGAAGGCCTGGTGATCTGGCTCTTTAAAGATTATAGCCAAGAAAACCCTATGGAACAGTTCTACTCTGTCACATTGGGTCAAACTGAATGGGAATCCACTGGATGGAGACAAATTTGCTTTGGTATTACAGCAACCAAACCCATATAGTATGTATCTTCTTTGCAATAGGTTGGCAACAAATATTTACATTTTGTTCTTTAAAACCTAAGAGGTTTTTGTTCAGACCAGAAACTGCATTACACTTCCTGTTTGATGCTTTTCTTTTCAAAGTGGTGTTGAGATGTGTTCACTCTGGTAAATAAGTCAGACTGCGGTAACAGTCTGATTGATCTGGCTGGAAGAAGTTGCCGACATAGTCCAAATTGAACCTGCTGTTAGAAAGAAGTGGCAAGAAGAACTACCTTGCTTTCTCGTCATTTTAACACCTAATCGGTCTAATGGAGCAACCATTAAAAATTAGGATAGACCAAAATGGGTTTCATAACAGAGTAACAAGTGTGTGTTGTATAAAACTGAACTTTAAGGTGATTTTGAGGGTCCCCAGGGGGTGCAAAGGGTTTGCACTTGACTACTACCAAAAGGTTGGTGGTTCGAACCTATCCGGGGCACCATGGAAGGAAGGCATGCTGATCTCCTTCTGTAAAGATTACAGTCATGAAAATCCTATGAGACAGTTTAACTCCGTTACATGTGGGGTTGCCACGAGTTGGAATCGACTCGACAGCAAGAGATTTGTTGTTTGGTTTTCTTCTGTTCGTTTTGTTTTGTCTTTGTGTAAGTTGATTTAGCTCAAAGAAAAAAATATTTAAAAAGAGAACATGCTAGTCCAAATGGGAAGTGTAATTGGATGCATAAAACTGATGTTCATCACAGCGGGGGGTGGGGGAGGAATAAAAGAAACAACCACAACGTCTCTCACACACACACACACACGCACACACACACACACATGCACACACATGCACACACACACACACACACCCCATGGGTCTGGGCTTTGTGTTTGAGGTGGTATGTTCAGAGAGAAAAGACCTCGTAAGAGATGGTCAAAGGAAGAAGTGATAAGTCTTTCTAACCCTCTGTCTTCCACTCTCTTTCTCAGAGCTGAAGACATGCTCATAAAGCATTTTGGCAACCTGCAACAGGGATAAGATCTAGAGAAAGAGTCGGTGCAAATCCAGTGAGCATCCAAAATGCTTCTGCAGTCATCAAGACTTTTTTTTTTTTTGGTATTTAGAAGGATGATTTTATTTTTGTTTGTGATGTTACTGTAAGGACAAGAGGGCCCTGAGACAAGGGTTGTTATCAAGATTATTGCTGTGTACAATGGAGTTGAATCTGACTCACAGTGACCCCATGTGACACAGTAGGACTGCCCCATAGGGTTTCCTAAGCTGTAGTATTTATGGGAGAAGATCGCTAGCTGGGTCTTTTCTCTCTTGGAGCCGCTGGTGGGTTCAAACCACCATCCTTTGGGTTAGCAGCCGAGAGCTTAACCATTGCACCACCAGGGCTCCTTTTTGTGAAGACAGTGAAGTGGTAGTCCTTACATTCTACAAGTCTTATCTTTATGCTGAATGCTCTTCCGATCAAGTTGTTTCCTAGAAATCCCAGAGGTTCAAATCTCCTATGAAGACACAGGAAAATGGGAAATTGAATTTGCATGGTCCAGAAGCGGATGCCACCTTTTCCCTGACTTTAAATACTAACTGTGTCATTGTTGTTAGGTGTCGCCAAGTCGGTTCCCTCTCATAGTTACTCCATGTATAACAGAACACAATGTTATCTGATCCTGTATCATCCTCACAGCTGTGGCTATGTTCTAGCCCACTGTTGCAGCCGCTGTGTTAATCCATCTCGTCGAGGGGCTTCCTCTTTTTTGCTGACCCTCTACTTTACCAAGCACGTCCTTCTCCTGGGACCGACCGGTCCCTCCTAATGATGTGTCTAAAGTACTGAGACAAAGTCTCGCCATCCTTGCTTCTAAAGAGCATTCTGGCTGTACTTCTTCCAAGACAGATTCATTCATTCTTCTGGAAGTCAATGGTGCCAAGTATGTATTTAGTGTAATTTTGCAACTGTGGGCTATTTCTTACAAAACAAAGCAGTCAAAAGCATCCATTTCTCTCATTGGATTAACACAGGATTCATAAATTCATGGTCCACTTTAGATGGTAATGGGCACCTGCTATATATATATATAGTTGTTTTTCGGTGCCATGGAGTCAATTCTGACTCGCAGTGACCCTATAGACAGCTATACAGCAGAACAAAACACTGCCCAATCCTGTGCCATCCTCACCGTCCTTATGTTTGAGCCCATTGTTGTGTTTATGTATATATTATATATATATATTAAAATAAAGGGAATTCCAAAGTGTTTTTTCTAACACTCATCAATCTTCAAACGTTTACATAGCCTTGCATACATTTGTAGACACGTGATGTATGTTCTCAATTCCCCTGGTGGCCCAATAAATACTTTAAAGTACAAAGCTTTAGCTTTCTACATTTCATATCATCCTCCATGAGCCCCTAAATCAACAGAGAGATGCATGTAGAAATATTAGCACGCACCTGATGTCTGCCCATGCGCACTGATGCATTTAAGTACGATCAAAACACAATGCCCTAGGTTGGAATAACAAGGTTAAAACTTGCCTTACAATGGGTAGCAGTTAGGTCTATACCAAATTTGTGGTTGAGGGGAATAGGGAGTGAACTGATGCACGGGTAATTTCTCTTTCTCTTTGACTTGTGACAGCAATAATAATTTGAATTTCAGACGTGGAGAAGAAGGGGAAGGAAAACGTTGCATGTTTGATACCAAACCAGTTGCCATCGAGTCGCTTCTGACTCGTGGTGACCCCACATGTGTCAGAGTAGAACTGTGTTCCATAGGATTTTCAAAGGCTTTCGGAAGTAGATCGCCAGGTCTTTCTTCCGAGGTGCCTCTGTGTGGACTCAAACCTCCAACCTTTTGGTTAGCAGCTGAGTGTGCTAACCGTTTGTACCACCCAGGCTCTCCTTGATGGCCCACCACCATTTTCATCTCTGTGTACCCCTACTTATTTGGAAAGATGTGGTTTAGGGGTTGCTACCTACTTAAGACTTCCCGGCTTGTCCTAGACTAGCTTAAGGGGCTGTGTCTGGACCCTTATTAGTTCTATGGGTTCCAATTCTAAGTGCACCTGCTACTCTTCATTTCTGTGGTTCTCCACCTTCTCCTCTGAGCTCCATGACAAAAGGAGATTTCCTTTCTTTTATAAAACCAGCCCCAGCACAGGGCCCTGGACAAGTAGGTTGAGTGAAGGTTTGATGAATGAATGCATGCACGAAAGCATGAATCTGTTTTTAGCACTCCTGGAGTTACTCAGAATGGCTATAGAGGCACTTCCTCTCAATTTATTAAAGATTCAACTCTCAGTCCTTGAAAATGGAATTACCAGCACACACACACACACACACACGCACGCACGCACACACGCGTATGTATCTAATTTCTACCATGTGTTTCACATCCCAGAACTGACCAGAGGCCAGTGTTTGAAGAATTTAAGAGTTCATATATGGCAAAAAAAAAAAAGTCTCGCTATTTGCTTTTTTTTTTTTTTTTTTTTTTAAATTTAAGAATTAGCTTGTATCATTGTTATGAAGTCCCTGGGTGGTGCACAGGCTAACACACTTAGCTGCTAACTGAAAGGTTGGAGGTTCGAGCCCACCCAGAGGCATCTCTGAAGAAAGGGCTGGTGACCTACTTCAGAAAAATCAGCCACTGAAACCCCTATGGAGCACAGTTCTACTCTGACACACATGGGGTCACCATGAGTTGGAATCTACTCGATGACAACTCGTTATAAAACCTTGTGCATGAAATCTTTGAAGTCCCTGGAAGGTGCAAATGATTAACATGCTCAGCTATTAACCAAATGGTTGGCAGTTCAAGTCCACCCCAAGGCACCTCAGAAGAAAGGCCTGGCAATCTATTTCAGAAAAATCATCCACTGAAAACCCTATGGAGCACAGTTCTTCTCTGACACAAATGGGGTCACCATGAGTCAGAGTCAACTCAACAGCAACTGGGTTTGCAGTCTCTGGGTGGTGTGAATGGTTGAAGCACTTGGTTGCTAACCAAAAGATTGGAGGTTCGAGCCCACTCAGAGGCACCTCAGAAGAAAGACTTGGTGATGTACTTTAGAAAAAATCAGCCACTGAAAACCCTATGGAGCACAGTTCTATTCTGACACACATGGAGTCACCATGAATTGGAATAGACCCCACGCAACTGTTTTTTGTTTGTTTGAAATCATTATCACATGGATAATCTTGACTTAGAAATCTTAGCTTCTTGGTGAAAAGACCGAGTTCTGAAGACACACTGTCTTGTTTTGAATCTAATTCCAGCCGCTTAGTAGCGGGGTGGTTGGGGACAGATGGATTAAGTTTTCTGATGATCAACTTCTTTCTTTGTAAAAGAGAAGCAATACAGGTGCCTACCGCTTAGGGCTGCTGTGAATGTTAGACTAAGAGCGGTCAGATGCACAGAGAGGACTTGACAAAATAGCTCTCATCGGTACAAGAGTAGTACTTTTGCTTTTTGAGTTTTATTTGGTAGAATTTCTTGTGGACACTTCAAGATTTACTCAAATAAGACTCTCCCGAAAGCTTTGGAGCCCCTGGGTGGTGCAAAAGGTTAACGTGCTCAGCCCCTAACTGAAAAGTTGGTGGTTCGAGTTCACCCAGAGGCACCTTCACAGGGAAAAGCCTGGTGATCTTATTCTGAAAAATCAGCCATTGAAAACCCTATGGCGTGCAGTTCTGCTCTGACACGCGTGGGGGCGCCATGAGTCGACCTAATGGCAGTAGGCATCATTAAGTCAAACACAACGCAGAACACAGCTACATGAGGACGGGCAGTGGCAGAAGTAATGAATCCAAGTGTTCCATTTCAGGGAGCATCTTTCTGTCGTGGACTTCCTTCTCCTGGAGCAATTTATCAGCTGAACAGCCCTGGTGGTATCCCAAATACCGTGCGCCACGCTGACCCTTATGAAGCCCGTCCATCCCTGACTGCGTGTGTGTCCGGGCGCAGCCCCGGTCAGATGCAGCATTCAGCTTTCACAATCACACAGGCTTTCGAAGAAGAAACAGAACAAACAAGACAGACCACCTACAAAAAAAGATGGGACGCGTAATTATTTGCACAAAGCATTAGAAAATACTGTGATATTTTATTATTAAAAATGCCGCTGAAAAGTTTATACATATGTCTCCAGCCGTATATATCTTCTATCATTACTTAAGGCAAAATCAAAAACAAAACTGCAAAATAATAACCCAAGAAACCATTAAACCCTGCGTGCCTTTAAAGGTCAAGAATAAAAGCCTAGAAAGTATTTTTTTTCCGCATTTTTTTTCTCTTTTTTCTCTTTTTTTTAATAGATAGCAAGTATATTTTATTCTCATAGAACTCTATGAAGATTCTAGAACTTCTTTCCATGTAGAAATAAGATATCATTGAAGATGTATTAAATTGCTTTTGATCATAATCTTCTGTAAAAGCTAAAGTTATTCACTTCACAGGAACTCGTTTTTTTTTTTTTTCCTTACCCAAATGTCACAAGCCTGACGCATTGCTGTACATATTGCTAGCAGAAGACAATCGGAAATACTAAACAAATACTGGAATTCACATCACAAACATACCAAACCGACACCGACGTGAAGTTTCACTTCCTTTGTGATTTCATTGAGAACCGTATTTGCTGACGGCCAGCTGGGGTAAGACATAGTTTGCAGAAATGGTCTGCTCAAAGCTTTAGTCAACGATGAATTGGGTGCAGAATCTAAACCAAGCTATCTCTAGCTGGAGGAGTGTTGCTTCTCCATGGGCTAAGTCAGGATCGTCATATTCCACATATATATTTACAGAGACTCTCTAGTGTAAACCAAGATAAACAGCAGGGTTGACTACGTAACTTGGATGAATTGCTAAGAATTGTCTTGTCCTAGAGGGGATTTTCAAAGACCCGGACAGATGACTACAGTTCTAGGTTAGGGATTCGTTATCAAAGCTTGTTATCCCAAAGCTATGAAGGAGCTGGACGTTTCTGTGGAAGCGGACACATCCTTACTAGTGGCATTTAACACCGGGTATCTAGAATAACCAAAATCCAACCCAGAGACTTTATCTTCAGCTATCTTTGGTCACTACTTCTTGGTGATGCCGTTGTTTTTGAAAGACAAAATATAAAGTAACCATTTTTTTTTTCTCCCTCCACCTTATAGGCTCAAAACATTCCTTAAGGAAACTGAAAAGGAAAACAAGAAATTGACAAGGTGTCCGAGGGGCAAATGTCAGTCTCCAGTTTATCCATTTAAAATGGGTAATTTCCATATATTATCGTCATCAAACCAAACCTGTTACTGTTAACTCTGAATCATGACTACCCCACGTGTTACAGAGTAGCACTGCTCCGTAGGGTTTTCTTGGCTGTAATCTTTACATAAGCAGATCCTAAGCCTTCCTGGTTGGTAAACATGCTTAAGCACTTGGTTACTAAGTGAAAGGTTGATGGTTCAAATCCACCCAGAGGTGCCTTGGAAGAAAGGCCTGGCAAACTATTTCCAAAAGATCACAGCCATTGAAAACCCCAATGGAGCGCACTTTTATTCTGTAACACACAGGGTCCCCGTGAGCCAGAATCGACTGGAAGGCAATGGGGTTCTGGGGTGGTGCAAACAGTTAAGCGCTCAGCTGCGCATCAAAAGGATGGAGGTTCGAGTCCACCCAGAGGTGCCTCAGAAGAAAGGCCTGCCATCTACTTTTGAAAAATCAGCCATTGAAAACCCTATGGAGCACAGTTCTACTCTGACACACATGGGGGCACCATGAGTCAGAATTGACTCAATGGCAACTGACTTTTTTTCCTTCTTAATTATCTCGACAGCGAAGCTACCAAACTTCCCTAAAAACCCATGCACGTCACATTTAATGTTTTCTTCTTCTTCTTTTCTGTTCTATGTACTGATTGGTGACTGCCACATAAATCCACATAAAGTCATCTTTTCAGAGAAGGCTATGTTCTATCCCATAAATGATATAAAGAATTGGGAAAAAAAATCTGCTTATGGATAACTCGGGGATGTAACGCTGAAACAAAAATGAAAGACGCATGTCCTCCTTCAATCTGATTAGCAAAGCTGAGCAGACACTTGGACAGCCAAACCCTTTTGCAGCTGCTGGGGAACACAGAGCTGGATTGAGTCGGCCGGGCACAGCCAACCAAGGCAAGCTTTCTTTCCTTTTGGCAGGGCTCTGGGCTGGAAGCAACCCTTCCTAAACAGATTCCAAGGACCAGAACTACAGAACTAGACTTGAATATATGGATTTTTTTTTTCTTTCCCCTGATGTTCCTGTTTGTGCATGTCTGTCATTCAACAGGCTTTAAATATATTCCACGATGGGGACCCAAGTTTGTGTCGCAGCTCCATGAAGGCTCACACACACAAATAAAATAAAATAAAGTTTCCTAAAGCAACGGTCTCCTAAGAATGCTGTCACATGCACTTGTGCGACCCGAACGAAGAAATCCGCAGGTCACACAGTCTTGGGTCTTCTGTATGACGAGCGTCCTCCTATAAATGGGATGAGTTAGAAAACCCCATGTCTTTGTGTATCACAAGTAATTAAGAAGAACAGCCCCCTTTGTCTGGGAGGAAGCAGAGGTGATATGAGTAATGTATATATATTTATATACATACAGAGCACAACCAAAAGCACAATCTTGCTAAAAGCTCTTTCAAACTGAAAACACCAATAAAAGCTTTTTTTTTTTGATGTGTGTGTGAGTATGTTTAAACTCACAGCTATATACATTTTTCTTTTTTTTTACAAAGTTTCTTAAATATAGTTCAGGCTGGCAAAACATCTCTTTGCACAGAACTATATGTATTTTAGCACATGGTCAGTTCTTTCATTTTTTTATAATAAAATTCTACTTTTCCTTCATTCTGGATTGTAGTTCTATATGCTGGGTATAAGCCCATAAACTCTTTCTTCACCTATGTAGAGCCATCCATTGTATGGCACATAAAGAACTTTTTATTATTTCCATTTTGATTTAAAAAGAAAAAAAATTTTTTTTAAGTGTCCCTGGGTAAGTTCCAGAAATGTCTGCTGATACCGTTACGCTGGACACATCCAGGTCCTGGCCGTGGTGATGTTCTGGTCACACTAAACATCCGCTGGGGTGGTGGAGATCTTAAAGCAGTGTCGAAACAGCGATGTATACTTTTCACATTTCACAGGGTTGGAAGTTGATCTTGGAATACTTGGAAATTCCCAGGGAAAGGGTGAGCAGGGACACAAAGACTGCCCTTCCTCGTGTTTGTCTAAGTCAATGTGATGAAAAACATTCCATGGTTGGAGACATTCCTTCTCTCTTCCTCTATGTCTTCTAGGCTGCAGAGAGGGAAGTGCGGAGGGAGGGGGAGGGAACTGCAAAGCTATACTCTGGTGGTTGAATGCCCGTGGGGTAAATTTGTACTGTTCTGTCCTCCACTGAAGGTGTTGAATGTGTGCAAGGGCTGCATTCCCGACAGTGTGTTTGGAATCATGGTGATGGTGTTAGGTGTCATAAGTGGGATATCATCTGGAGACCGGCGCAGCGTAAGGGTGTAGTCTGGAGGGCAGGTAAGCCTCAGGGTGTCATGAGCCTGCAGTGACTCGCACTCATGGTCATGTTCCAATTGTTTCATCTGGAGTGACATGATCTCCTCATTCTGAATGTGAGCGATATCGTTCGTGGTGTTTCTCTGGGGGCTGGGGCGTCTATGTGTTTCATGACGTCTCTTGTCCTTTTTGTAGTACAGCGCGGCAAACGCCAAGATGTTGAGGAACAGTAAGGATGCCCCCACGGCGATGGTGACACTCAGTTCGGTGGAGTAATCCCGCTTGGTTTCAATGAGGACAGTCGTATCTTCAGGCCCTGTTTTATGTGGGTCCTTGGAGTGTTTGGGGTTGTTGGCAGGTGTTATTGCAGGGCGTTTGGTTGTAGGCCATATCTTTGCAGGAGATCGCCTGGTTCCATAGGGGAAGGACGTCATGTCGGGTGGGGGAACCTTGGTAGTGGTTGAAACGTACTGAAATATCTCGTTCAAGTTGTGCAGATGAGGCACAAGTTCCAACCAGAAAGCCACTTTTGTTGCTCGGTAGTGATCCCTCACTCTGGGTTTCAAGCCGATATGCAGATACAGCTGGTCTTTGGGGTTGTACTTGGACCAGGCCACTTCCTCAAAGCGGTTGGGTTTTGTGTGAATGAACTTAGTATCCTGTGGAACTGGTTGATTAGGATCACTGGGGACAGAAGAAAGAAAGAAAGAAAGAAAAGTCACACTCTTCCATATTTGACAAAAAAAGTAAAAAGGAAAAGAAAACTTGATAAGTTAACTGCATATATTTATCGATGAACATGAGGAGGCCTGGTGGCACAACAGCTAAGCGCTTGGCTTCGAACCCAAAGGCTGGTGGTTTGAACCCACCCAGAGACTCTGTGGAAGAAAGACCTGGTGATCTGCTGCCATAAGTCTTACAGCCTAGAAGACCTTATGGGGTAGTTCTACTCTGTCACATGGGGTCCATGTGAGTCGGCATTGACTTGACAGCACACAACATCAACAACAATCTTTATGGGAGCAGATTGCCAGGTCTTTCTTCCATGGTGCCGCTGGGTAGCTCAAACTGCCAACCATTCTGTTAGTAGCCTAGCACTTAACCATTTGTACCATGTAGAGTCCATTGAAATGACAGATTTGGATATATGCTGAATAATCTTGCATGACTAACCATTTAAAATATTCTACTCTGTATAATAAAAGGAGCCTTCATGGCACAATGGTTGAAAGATGAGAGCCTAGAAAATCCTATGGGACAGTTCTACTCTGTCCTAGAAGGTCACGATGAGTCTGAATCAACTCCACGGCATCCAACAACAACACTGATGAGCACAAAATACCCAAGCAGTAATAAACACCTTCCACTTCATTCCAAAATATGCCTACCATTTTGTCTTGTCCTTAAAATTCCCTCATATCTTCATTTTTAAACTAAATCCTGATGGCAGAGTTAGGTCATCTTTTATAACAAATTTCTACTTATTTGTTGAAATGTACTGTGGTACCTTAAATAATGATAAAGGCAAACAAAATATCTCTAGGAAAAACTTCAGTATTTCAAGTTTAATTAAGTGAATCTCAGCCAGATGATATCTCCCCGCCTCCTCCCCAGGGGATATTTGGCACGTTTGGAGCCCTGGTGGCTCAGTGGTTAAGAGATTGGCCGCTAACCAAAAGGTCAGCTGTTTGAATCCACCAGCTGCTCGTTGGAAACTCTATGGGGCAGTTCTACTCTGTCCTATAGGGTCGCTATGAGTTGGAATTGATTAGAGGGCAATGGGTTTTTGTCAGGAGACAATTTTGGTTGTGAAGACTGGGTGAAGGGATCTTCCTGGCATTGAGTGGGTTGAGGTCTGTGATTCTTCTAAACAGCCTCCAAGGCCCAGGGCAACCCCTACAACAAGGAAGTACCCAGCTCCCGAACGTCAATACAACTGAGGTTGAGAAAAGCTGACTTAGAAGCTATTGTTAGAAAGTGGGCATTCTCCGTCTCACTAAAGAACTGCTTTTGAAGTAAATGAAGAGTTGCTGCACTTTTAATAAACAGACTATATGCCACCAAACCAAACCAAAGCCACTGCTGTTGAGTTGATTCTGACTCATAGCAACCCCATAGGATTTCCAAAGCTGCAAGTCTTTATGGAAGCAGACTGCCACATCTTTCTCCTATGGAGCCTCTGGCGATTTCGAACCACCGACTTTTCGGTTAGCAGTCAATCGCTTTACCCACTGCTCCACCGGGGCTAAAACTACGCCAAAACCAAGTAAAAATAGGTTTTGAATTTTCAAAAAGAAATATGCATCATTTGTTCACTCTACTTGAAGGAAAATCTACTTATATTGAAGAAAATAGAACAAAGTAAATTATGATTATTTTTAAAAAATCTTTTGTAGTCTCAGGTGGGTAAATATCAAACAATACTCCATTAATTGTAATAGGTTATGTAAGATAGTACTTTAGGATAAAGAAACCCTGGTGGCGCATAAGTTAAGCACTCAGCTGCTAACTGGAAGGCTGACGGTCTGAACCCACCCAGTAACCCTGCAAGAGAAAAGACCTGGCCATCTGCTCTTGTAAAGTTTACAGCATAGGAGGACGTTCTGCTCTGTCACATGGGGTCGCTATGAGTCTCATTTAACTTGATGTCACCTAACAAAAACAACAACTAGTAGAGCCTTTAGGGAAACTGAGATATGCCGGGTTTCATATGTTTAGAAGTCACATGCCTTGCAGTGAACTGAGAGCATTTTTAATGAATATCAAGTGTGCTTGGAACTGTGCACCAAAACATTACCTTCTTATTATTTATAAAGGTGGGCACAGGGAGAAAAAAGACCATTGACATTTACAGACAAAGTGCTATCTAGGGCTGCTAACCAAAGGGTCGACAGTTCAAATCCACCAGGCACTCGTTGGAAATTCTATGGGGCAGTTCTACTCTGTTCTGTAGGGTGGCTATGAGTTGGAATCGACTCGACGGCAATGGGTTTTTGTTATACCATGAGCTTTCTTTTCTGTGTTTTCCGATAGAATCATTAATATCTGTGAAAATGAATCTGATTTTTATTATAGTTTATATTCTTGTATTCAAGGTCCAAATTGGAAAAATAGGGGATTCAATATGCTGACTGACTTGTGATTATTTTTGCAAGGTCTTCTTGCATTAATAAACAACTTCCATTTACTGGAATTTGCCATGGTACATATGCCTTTTATTTTGATTGTTTTAGATGAAATGAAAGGTAGCAATTTTTCTATTATTTTTCATTTTATTTTGCATCGTTTCACGTATTTCTAAATCCATTTTCCCCATAGGTCAGATTTCACTGAATCGCATTTGGGTCTATTAGGTGTGTTGTTCTTTTACTCCCGAGTGGATGAAAGAATGTTCTATTCCTGGTGACTATTAGGCTCTTTTTGAAGGAGTTCAGTGTGTTTTTGAAAGGTAAAGAAACACACTTATTTTGTTCTCAAAGAATAGAGCAGAGGATTTGGAAAATCCAGATAAGTTGGCTTTAGCCTGATACATACGATCTGTCTATTAAGGTGCTTGGAGATGCACCGTCAGAATTCTTAAACCAAGATAAACTCGTAGGGATTATGAAAGCCAGCGTCCTTCTCCCTTGCCAAACACTCAAAAGACAGTAACATCTCTACGTGGATATGACTGTTTTATTGTTTAGACTTTACTTCAGCATACAGTGTTTTCATTCCCACAAGCAAAATTGAAGATCATAATGATTAAGGAGAGAGAGAAACAGACTCCCTTTTGTCTCCCTCCTAAAAGCTTCAGTGTGCGTCTTCATCCCTATTCCATGGACCCTAACACATATATGGTTACCTGTCATATTTTATTTGAGATATACCCTTGGCGGTGGATAGTCAAATGCATTTCTAAGATCTTGTCCTTCACTTTATTTGCAGAAATAGGCAATTGATTTCTTTAGAAATATCAGTGAACCTTCACATCCGAATTTTTTAGGCAGTAGGAGTTTCTTCTAAGAACACTTGGGTGGAGCAAATAAATTAAGCGTTTGACTATGAGCCCAAAGGTTGGTGGTTTGAGCCCATTCAGAAGTGCCTCAGAAGAAAGACTGGCAAACAATCAGCCACTGGAAACTCTATGGAGTGCAGTTCTACTTCAATACACCTGGGGTCGCCATGAGTCGGAATCAACTCGATGGTAATTAACAACAGCGATAACAAGTTTTGCTTACACCTAGAGCAATGTAGTATTGACTATTGGGTATTCATCCCCTATAAAGAGAACTGCTCTAAGGGTGTTTTAAGTATTTGTTTATACCCTCTAGGCAACAAGTGGTGATGTTCGTTATTTGGCATAGAGTACTTACCCAGCTGACTTCAAGTCAACTCTGACTCATGGTGACCCTGGTTGTTGCAAATGGTTAACATGCTCTCAGTTGCTAACTGAAAGCGTTAGAGGTTCCAGTTCACCCAGAGACATCTCGGAAGAAAAGCCTGGTGGTCTAGTTCAGAAAAATCAGCCACTGCAAACCTTATGGAGCACAGTTCTTTTCTGACACACATGGGGTCTCCACAGAGTAGTTACTGGCAATAAAGGTGACTTTGGAAGCTGGACTTTTGCTGCAACTCTCTAACACCACCCTTCCTGACTGCCTCTTTTCTACTTTATTGCAAAGATTTATCCAGGGTTGAATAGACAATAGAAGTTACGGAGTCCTGGTAGTGCAGTGGTTAAACGCTCAGCTGCTAACTGAAAGGTCGACGGTTTGAACCCACCAGCCACTCTGTGGGAGAAAGATATGGCAGTCTGCTTCTGTAAAGAGTATAGCCTTGGAAACCCTATGGGGCCGTTCTACTCTGTCCTGTAGGGTCACTGTGATTCAGAATTGACTTGACAGCACTTTCTTTTTTTTTTATTCGGGAATACAAGTTAATCATAGGATACCAATAAATTCAAAAGCAGAGACGGCATATGAACCAAACAAAAGGTATACGCCCTTCCTCTACACCTACAACCAAACCACTGGGAATAAAGCCACAAAATCAATATCTACGTGCTGCTTTTAATTGCCATTACATTAAAGTAAAAATACTGAGTATACCGTGGAGTGCCAGAAGAATGACTAAATCAGTCTTAAACGAAATAAAGTCAGAATGCTCCTCAGAAGCGAGGATAGTGAGCCTTCAACTTGCTTGCTCTGGACAGGTCATCAGGAAAGACCCAGCGCTAGAGAAGGACATCTTGTTTGGTAAAGTGGAGGGTCGGTGAAAATAAGGGAACCCTCCATGAGATGGACTGACACAATGGCTGCCCCCATGGACTCAAACATAACCACGATCACGACGATGGCACAGACTGAGCGATGTTTCGTTCTGTTGTACGTAAGGTTGTCATGAGTTGGAGCCAACTTGATGGCAACTAACAGTAAGTATAACATGCTATTCCCTTACTGACACCAGTTTTTACCTCCTCACCTGGACAACGGAAACAGCTTTCTATCTACGTGGGAATGCTCCTCCCACAAAGGAATCACCATAGAGTCCTCTTGGTTTAAATAAATCAATAGCAACTACTTCATAGCCGTTGCCATGCATCGACAAATGTGTACATCAACAGCTAAAACACCCCTCTTGCTTGTTCAACCAACCCCGGGACAATCTCATCACCTAATTATTTACATTTCCAGTGGGTGCTTTTCATTTCCCATTAGATCAAGTTCTAAGTAACTGTCCTTGAAGATGGTTTGAATCATTCAAATGACCTTTCAAATGAATTACGAAAACTCACTGTGTTAATATTCCTAAGCATGACCTTGGTTATGCTCCACATTTGCTGAAGAAACAAAAATAGCTCCCATTGGGATGAAGTCCGGATTCTTCAGACAGACACTGAAAAGCCTCCTCCATCTACACCCTGCATCCTCCCCTGGATCCCTGCTTGAAGCTTTTGACTCCAGGAAATGCAAAGCTATCCCTCTGTTTAATGTCCTTTGCTTCTTCCCCTCGTTTCCAGCCACAGTCACTTATACACTTATGAAATCCGAAAGCACCCTGAACACACACCAATAATGGCGAACTGGACATATTTGCTCAGGTATTAGTCCTGGGCTATTTTACGTCTCTGAGGGACAGTGGTGATTTGGTGCTGGAATTCTCGCCTTCCACACGAGCTCGATTCCCAACCAATGCACCTCATGCACAGCCACCACCCACCTGTCAGTGCAGGCTTGCGTGTTGCTGTGATGCTGAACAGGTTTCAGCGGCGCTTCCAGACTAAGACAGACTAGGAAGAAAGGCCTGGTGATCTACTTCTGAAAATCAGCCAAGGAAAGCCTTATGGATCACCACAGTCCAACATGCAGCTGATCATAGGGATGGCACAAGACCAGGCAGTGTTGTGTTCTGTTGTGCATGAGGTTGCCACGAATTGGGGGCCCACTTGACAGCAGCAAACAACAACAATTTCACATCTCTAAGTCTATGTTCCCCAAACAAGGAGTGTGCAGCACAGGCACTATGCAACAGGCTTCTAGGAAACAGAGTTACGGCGTTAAAAAGCACTCAGCTACACCAAGAAACACTGCCACCTCCTCAGATCTCTCTCTCCGTACGCCCAGGAGAAAGTGCCCATCTAGTGGTACTGTGTCCTCACCACGTTAGAACACTGCATGGTCTCCTTTTCCTCTTCTTTTGAAACAAGGAGAGAACTAGCCTCAACCTCAGAGCATTTAGCAGGCAGGAAGAGCTAATGAGAATTCAACGACATTCCTTTAAGTTTACTGCTTCTTTGTGGTTCAGTTAAACTTGGTACAACTGATACTTGTTTTCCGTTTAAGAAAATAATATAAAGCTTTCTATTATTATTTTATAGTATAATAAAAGCAGGTAAGGAAAACAAAAAACAAGTATGTAGTTTTAGAGAAAGTAAATAATGACAGTGAGTCCCTGGGGTGGGGGAATGCAAATGGTTAACACGTACTCACTGCTAACCTAAAGGTTGTGAGTCCAAGTCCACGCAGAGGCACCTCGGAAGAAAGGTCTGGCCATCTACTTCTGAAAAATCAGCCACTGAAAACCCTATGGAGCACAGTTCTACTACGTCACGTGGGGCTGCCAAGATTTGAATCGGCTGGAAGGCAGCTAGTTTGGTTTTGTTGAACACGGAGTCTTTGGGAGGTACAAATGATTAATGTGCTTAGCTACTAATTGAAAGTTTCAAGGTTCGAGTCTAGCCAGAGGCACCTTGGAAGAAAAGCCTGGAAATCGACTTCTGAAAAATCAGCCGCTGAAAACCCTATAGACACACTGCAGTTCTATCCCGGCAGTGGGTATTGGTAAACAATGACATGTTTGGATGCAGATGTAGTTCAGAGGGAAGAGGCGTGGCTCTAGTTTGGGAAACCCTATCCCGAGTCCTCTTTAGGCTTCAAGAAAATGCAAAACTCTACAAGGGCAGGCGCCACGTGTCACAGATTTATGACATCACCAGGGATACTTAAAAATACTTGTTGTACACCAGTGTTCACGGCAGCACTCACTTTTCACAATAGCCAAAAGGTGGGAACAACTGAAGTGTCCATCAACAGATGAATGGATACAAACATGGTCCATACAAACAAGGAAATGTTCCTCAGCCCTGAAGAGAAATGAACTCCTGTTACTCGGCACAACACGGACGCGCCTTGAAAACACCACGCTGAAGAAATAAGCCAGTGGCAAAAGGACAACTACTATTATGATCTCACTTACATGAAATGAGCAGATCTATAGGAACCAAAAGTTATTCTGGTTACCAGGGGTAGGAGAGCGAGGGAAAGGGGGAGTTTTTGTTTGGGAATCACTGCATTTATGGTAACGGTGGTGGGAGGTTTTGGGTGAGGATAGTGTTAACGGCAACACAGCAAGAAAGATACAATCAATGTCATGGAATTGTAAGATGTGGACGTTGCTGTATTGGTGGATGTTGCGGTGTGTGTTTCCATTATAATAAATAAAACAGAGAGAGGAAATTCTTAAAACAAAAACTTGCTGATTTGACTTCAATTATTCTCTTGTCCAACAGAGAGTCTCTCGAATGTTTGTCCCTCCTTCCTACTGCCCCCGTATTAGCCTTCGCTTAGACCAAATGCATCAAGCAGGACTGCTCAAAATTGGTACCTAAATAATAATACGCTTTCTACACAGTAGACGAGCCCCTGGGAAGTGCAAACTGGTGAAGCGTTCGACTATTAGCCGAAAGGCTGGCAGTTTGAACCCACCTGAACTGCCTCGGAAGAAAGGCCTGGCTGTCTACTTCCGAAAGGTCACAGCCTTGCAAACCCTATAGAGTTTTACTGTGCACCCACGGGGTCTCCATGAGTTGGACTCGACTCAGTGTCAGCTAAGAACGATGATAACAAACACCACTCAATACACACACATTGTTAAGACCTATAGCCATTCAAGCCACGTGCCACCAAAAAAGTACTCGGGATCCTTGTAAAGACTGAAAGCTGCTGAGCCCCTGAGCGCAGGACCTTCAGCGTCCCCGCATCCTCTAGGCGTGCTGCACATATAAGGTTTGGGCAGGGCCACTGCAGTCTGGGAGTCTAGTTCTGACATGCAGCGATGCAAGGGAAGATTTACAGACTCTTGAAGCCTTGGATGTCTGCATTTTTAATTCAGGACAAGAGGCTCAAGGTTAACGAGGGTGGCACGCGCAGGTGGAACAGAAGGATACCTCATTAATTTTCTAAAGTATGTGATTAGCCAAGAGTAAAGGAAAAGATGCCTCGATGCTGGTAGCTATTTCAGAGTTTGCCGTCTTTTCCCTCTGTTGGCAGAGACCCTGCTCTGTAGAAGTTTAGGAGCCCCTGTTGGATGTGAACGGAGCCCTGGTGGTGCAGTGGTTAAGAGCTCAGCTGCTAACCAAAAGGTGGGCGGTTTGAACCCACCCAGAGGCTCCACAGGAGAAAGACCTGGCTATCCACTTCCATAAAGATCACAGCCTCGGGGACCCTATGGAGCAGTTCTACTCTGTCACATAGGGTTGTTGCTATGAGTTGGAATTGACTCGCTAGCAATGGGTTTGTTTTTTGGGCGGCTGTATGTGAACCTCATATATTTTTGACTGTATTTAACCAAGGAGCTCCTCTTTATTTAATCATTTTGTTACATTTGAATATAGTTATTCATGGGAATCCCAGGGTGACGCAAGCAGTTAATGTGCTTGACTTATGACAAAAAGGTTAGTGGTTCAAACTCATGCAGAGGCTCCACGGAAGAAAGACCTGGAGATCTGCTCCTATAAAGAGTACAGCCTAGGAAACCCTCTGGGGCAGCTCCACCCTGTCACATGGGGTTGCTACGAGTCAGAATTGACTTGAGGGCACACAGCAACAGCAACGTAGTTATTATGGGAGTCCCTGGGTGGTGCAAACAGTTAACACGCTCGGCTGCTAACCGAAAGATTGGAGGTTTGAGTCCACCCAGAGGCACCTCAGAAGAAAGGCCTGGAGATAGATCTACTTCTGAAAAATCAGCCATTGAAAACCCTATGGAGCACAGTTCTACTCTGACACACATGGGGGCGCCATGAGTCAGAATTGACTTGATAGCAACTGATTTGGAAGCCCTGGGTTGAGCAGTGGTTAAGCGCTCCATTGGAGTTGGAGTCGACTTGACGGCAACTGGTTTAGAGTTATCATGAGAGTTATTTCATTCTTGGGGCCACCTGGTAAGCACAGTTCCCCGAGTGGCCATCTCTTTCAATACCCGCTTGTTTAACAAATGAGACAAAGTCACGTTTAGACTCGCAACTCACTGATGAGCCAGCTAGCCATCGATCCATCACTTTCCCTCCACATCCCACAGCAGCAGGTAGGAAACTGCTCTGAAGAATTTTCAATATGCAAGTAGTACTGCAGTAAATATATGGTTTGAAAGAAGACATTGTAGGGCTGAAGGAAAAAGGAAAACCCAGAAAACTAGGTTTCCATGTTGTTGCTGTCAGCTGCTGTCTAGTGGATTCAGCCTCAGGGTAACCTCGTAGGTTACAGAGTAGACCTTGAGCTCCCTAGGGCTGGGCTTCTTGGTTGTCATCTTTATGGAAGCAGATTGGCAGAGCTTTTCTTCCACGGAGCCACTACCAAAAACCAAACCCACTGCCGTCGAGTCGATTCTGACTCACAGCGACCTTACAGGACAGAGCAGAACTGCCTCATACGGTTTCCAAGGAGCGGCTGGTGGATTGGAACTGCTGACTTTTCGGCCAGCAGCCAACTCTTACCCACTGCGCCACCAGGGCTCCATGAAGCCACTAAACCAAAATAAGTCGTTCCTGTCAAGTCGATTCTGACTCATAGCGACCCCGTAAGACACGGTAGAACTGCCCCAGAGGGTTTCCAAGGAGCACCTGGTGGATTCAAACTGTCAACCTTTTGGTTAGCAGCCGTCGCTCTCAACCACTGGGCCACCAGGGCTCCGCTGTGGACATTCAGACCACCAACCTTCACGTTAGCAGTTGAGTGCAAACCCTTTGCACCACTAGGTTTCCATATTGCTGTTGTTGGGCGCCCTCGAGTTGATTCTGACTTGTGGCGACCCTACGTGCAGAGCAGAACTGCCCTATTGGGTTTTCTAGCCTGCAGTCCTTATGGGAGCAGATCACCAGGTGTTTCTCCCAAGGAGCCACTGGTGGGTTCGAACTGCTGACCTTTCAGTTAGCAGCTGAGTGCTTTAACCACCGCACCATCAGGGCTACTTAGGCCTCCATAGACCTTGGAAAGAAATGGCTGTAGTGTGTGTCCAAGTTACAGAAAAAATACAGTTCATTCGGTGACAGAAAAAACACATTGAGGAACCACACAAGTTGGCAGGAGGGCAATAACCTGGTTGTTATGAATTGAATTGTGTCCCCCAAAAATACGTATTGTAAATCCTAACCCCTGTACCTATGGAGGAAACCCTGGTGGCGTAGTGGTTAAGTGCTATGGCTGCTAACCAAAAGGTCAGCAGTCTGAAGCCACCATGTGCTCCTTGGAAACTCTACGGGGAAGTTCTGCTCTGTCCTACAGGGTAGCTGTGAGTTGGAAGCGACTCGATGGCAATGGGTTTGGTTTTTGTTTTTTTTGTTTTTTTAATATACTTATGGATGCAATCCTGTTTGGGAATAGCGTTTTCTCTGTTATGTTAATGAGGTCATTATCAGTGTAGGGTGTGTTTTCAGTCAATCTCTTTTGAGATATAAAAAGAGCAGAGTAGCTACAGAAGCAAGCAAGCACAGATGGAGAAAGACAGACTTCACGTGGACATCTCCAAGGAACCAGGAACAGAAGCTGAAAAGAGACAACAACCTTCTCCCAGAGCTGACAGAGAGAAGGAGCCTTCCCCTAGAGCTGGTGCTCTCCGTTCGGACTTGTAGCCTCCAGAACTGTGAGTGTAAAGGTCTGTTTGTTAAAGAATACACCTGTGGTATTTCTGTTACAGCAGTGCTACGTAACCAAGACACTGATGTAGAGAAAACATACCCCGTTTTGGCGAAGTTTGTCCAGTAGGTCATCACCACCGCGCTGAGCATCACGTCATTCTTGGAGAAGTTACAGCTGAAGAGCTCAGTGGGACCAATCATGGGGATCCCAAAGACGTAGGGGACTTCGTCACCGTGGGCCGAGTCGGCCCAGCTGGGCTTCATCTCGCTCTGACAGTGATGGTAAAAAGCGTAGAAATAGGTTGGCGAGCCGTACTGGGCGTGGAGGTCAGCGGTGGCCACGGCCGGGGCCACCCACTGGTGGTCAGTGAAGAGAGCCACCAAGGTTTTGCGACGTGTTTCGGGGTTCTCCTTGTCTGCCCAGTCCGTGTACATGAACTTGATGGTTTCACGCAGGGTGTCTTTCCCCTCCGGGTAGCCATAAAGGTTGTCCACGAAGTTGGACACGGAGAAGTCAAAGTCGTTGGGGGTGACTCCATCTTCATTGTCCACGATGCCGTCCACGAACTTCAGGCCCTCGCCTTGGTTCACGCCGAGCATGATGTCATAGTTGAGGAACTCCCCTTGCTCCATGAGAATCTGGGGGTCGTCCGGGATGACATCGCCGTCAATGACGGGCCCGAAGGCGATGTGGTACGTGGCCGGGGTGATGGCCTGCTGAATGAGCTCTTTGTAGTTCTTATTCCGAAGACATTCCACCATGTCCGTGGTGTCCAGCATGTTGCAGCCCACTTTATCTGCCAATATCCGAGTGTACTTGGCAGGCTGGTAGTTGACGGCCCAGCTGGACAGGGCGGTGCCGCTTTGGATGATGGCCTTTTGGAACAGACCTGCAGGTGCAAAGGGTGGACATGCAAATTAACACCCCAGGCGCAAGAAAGCAGCTTTTACTGTGCAGAGAATGCGTGCATTGTATCTCCGCGATGTGCATTTCGGGATACAGTAGCATTCAGCTCTTTCAGCCGCTCTTTCAGTCTTTTCGATTCTGTTCCCTCCACCCCAAGCCCCTCATTGGAAGTTGTAGGGGATACTTCTACACAGACGCACAAAAAATAGTGTTTAAGGAGACGTAACTGCAGTGTTATTTTCCTACAGCGTTCAAAACATGCGGTCTCATTACATACTGCAGGACTCCAACTAGAGGATGTTCTGGAAAAGGTGAAACTATCTATACAGACAGTCAAAAGAATAGTGGTTGCCAGGAGCTTGGGGAGGAAGGGACGGATGGATAAGGGGAGCCCAGGACATTTTTAGGGCAGTGAAACTATTCCGTATGATACTGTAATGGTGGACGCGTGACATCATGTGTTTGTCAAAACTCGCAGGACTGTGCAACACAAGAAGTGAACCCCAGTGTAAACTAGGTGTTTTAGTTAATAACAATGTATCAGTATTGGTTCAGCAACTGTAACAAATGGACCGCAGAAATGCAAGCTGCTAATAATGCGGGAAACTCGCAGGTGAGGGAGGGCTATATGGGAACAACCCTCTGTAATTTCTGTGCCATTTATCTGTAAACTTAAAACTGCCCTAAAAATTAAAGTGTATTAAAAAATGAGACCATCAGAGAACATTAAACCCTAACATTTCTCTAAAAAATCGTGTATTAAAAAACGAGACAATCAGAGACCTTCAAACCCTCGTTAGATATTTGATGAGTCTAAAGAAATACTGTTAATTAAAAATAAAAAACATGCCATCTCTTTATCCTGGCACAATTTAGTATAGCTTTCGCTTACCTTTCCTCAGATTCTATAACTAAAGACCCTCAGAGGAAATCACAACCCCCGTTGGAAAAGAAACATGCTTTTTACCAGTAAGAGGTCAAAGATGCTCTGGGCTCACAGACAAAACAGATACCACTTAATTAGGGGGGAATTATCCACTTATATGAATTTCAGAATACCCATTCAGGGCTCTATTCACATCTCCATCCACCATATAATGAAGATATTAAAATTTTAAACAGCAACACTAATTAATTACATTAGCGTTCCTAATGAAATCCTAAAATGAGTAGCCAGGGAACAAGTGTGTTTTTTTTTTTCTTTTCTCTTAGATCATTCATTTCAAAAACATGACAATTCAAAGCCCAGCGTTTTCTATATTTTATGCTGCCACAATTTTAAAATGGCGTGTGTAGGTGCGATACTTGAAAAAGCTTGGGCCATTCTGGGAGTAAAAGCCAAGTGAGCTTTCATCAGATTTCCAACAGATTTGTCTATTGCCGTCCAGAAGCATGAAGCCTCCATTATTAACCACGACAGGAGATACAGAATACCAGTATTCTGTTTGCTCTCAACTTCTGCCTTTTCCATGAACTGCAGTCTGAGTCTAAGTCTGAAGTGCCAGGAGTTGCTGGAAGAACACAACACTTAGCTTTGAGCCCAGAAGTTCACGTCCTGTCAATCCTTCAGCTTGTGCAAGCTATCAAGTGGGAGGAAAGCTATTCTGTTCTATAGGGTTGCTATGAGTCGGAATCATCTCGACAGCAGTGAGTATTTTTTTTTTTGTTTATGGACATATGTAATCTTGGGGATTCAAGCTATAAGAGAGACTTACAGCAAGCCTGCATGTACCTGGGATGTTAATCGAGCTAACGTGCATTCTCAGTTGTGGGGAGTTTGCCTGCCCACCCAGGGAACGCCATCATTACCTTCTGAATAGTGTGACAAGGTCAACAGGCTGACACAGGATGCTCCAGCTCCCGAGCCGAAGATGGTCACTCGCTTGGGGTCCCCGCCAAAGGCCCCGACGTTCTCCTCGATCCACCGCAAGGCTTGGATCTGATCTAGCAACCCATAGTTGCCTTTCGCCGCCTGGTCACCGGTGCTTAAAAATCCTACAAAAGGACACAGGATATTTGGGTTTGTCAGTGATAACAAGCACGGAAACATCACCATTATCTGAAAAGACATCTCATATTTGCCTTGCTCATTCCTTTTATTCCCCCTGTACATTAGAAGCAACACTGGAGAAACATTTTCATGGCATACAGGATGAACCTACTGCCGTTGAGTCACTTCCGAGTGCTAACGATCCCACAGGCTTTCCAAGGCTGTAAATCTCCAGGGACGCAGACTGCCACCTTTTTCTCCTGTGGAAACACTGGTGGTTTCGAACTGCCTACCTTTTGGTTAGCAGTCCATTGCTTCTGCCGCTGCGCCACCAGGATTACGTTATGTAAATAAGGCTTATAACGAACGTTGTTCCTATTGGCATTATGACGAGAGGTCTCCTTTACGGGAATGTATGTGGCTTAGGGATAAGGCAAAATGCATCTAAAATGTGTATGTTTTGTTGTTGTTGGGTGTCATCGAGTCAATTCTGACTCATAGTAACCCATGTGACAGAGCAGAACTGCTCCATAGGGTTTCCTAGGCTGTAATCATTATGGGAGCAGATCGCCAGGTGTGTTCCCGCAGAGCCACTGCGTGGATTCGAACCGCAGACCTTTTGGTTAGAAGCCGAGAGCTTAACCATTGTTCCCCCAGGGCTGTTAAAAACGTGTATAACATGAGACAATATCAGGAAACTCTGTAAATGCTACTGGTTTCAAAGTAGCATTCCTGTACACGGTTTCATTTGCTTTGGCAAAATGGAAAGAAGCAACGAAGAGAAGGTGATCAGGAGAAAAAATAGTGTGTGTCTGTGTGTGTGTTTCTGGCTGAGTGTGTGTCTGTGTGGTTGTGTGTGTATGTGTGTGTCTGTGTGGTTTTGTGTGTATGTGCCTGTGTGTGTTTATGGCTGTGTGTGCGTTTATGGTTGTGTATGAGTCTGTGTGGGTTTATGGCTTTGTAGTATCTGTGTTTGTTTATGCATGCATATACACAAAGCCGTGTATGTTCATTTTTTCCACCCACTTCTTTCTCAGTATTTTAATCTTACTCTTTCTTCGTGCTGAAGTTTCAAAGTAATTCACAGTCATCATGGGCGTCCATGCTTACGTGTTTTAGCATGCACCTCTACTTTTCTATAGAGCAAAAACCTTACCATCACACCCCAAAATTGGTAACTCCTGAATCTCAGCCAAAAGCCAGTCCATATTCAAATTTCCCCAACTGCATCAAAAATTCATTTTAGAATTGGCACGTTTTATTTTAAAAAGAAGGAGGATTCTGTAAATTGAGAATGGAGATTTCAGCCAAGGTGTCAGATTCTTAACTCTTCTTTCTAGACCCAAATGAGACAATTTTGGCATTTATTGTAATGGCGCGATTAGTTTCAGAAATCTATTTTATCCCCTTTTCCTCTCATACTGCAAAATAATTTGACCTGGAAAAAAACTATTTTTCTCTGCTGATTGAATGCGTTTTGTATAAAGATATACACATTTCTACTCAGATTCAAAATCCTGAAAACTTCCTAAAGCATCCTCTAAGTTTAAGTCATTGCATAAACTTTAATTCAGTTTTAGATCCAAATCTCCACTGGACAAGCCTCCCAACCAAAAAGAAATCTTTAAAAGCATTTGCTCCTGTCGAATTTTTATTTGCCTTTACCAAAAATACCCAATTAAGGTATTTTCCCTTTGGGTACCATTTTTTTCTTCCAAGGTTCGTAGCATTTACTCATTTCAATTAATGCTAATTAAGCCCGTATGGTCGTCCAATGTGGGTTCATCTAAATACAGACTGATCTGGGCCCTAAAATCCCATAAATCAAAACCTGCTGTTGTTGTTAGCTGCCACGGAGCTTAACCCCTACTCTTGGGGTCCCCATGCACGATGGAACGAAACATTGCCATCTGCATGATCAGATGCTGATCTGGCTTTTGTGCTCCGTAGGGTTTTCATTGGCTAATTTTTAGAAGTAGATCACCAGGCCTTTCTTCCCAGCCTTAGTCTGGAAGTTCTGCTGAAACTTGCTCAGCATCACAGCAACACACAAGCCTCCACTGACAGATGGGCGGTGGCTGCACATGAGGTGCATTGGCCGGGAATCAAACCAGGGTCTCCTGCATGGAAGGTGACGATTCTACCACCGAACCACCGAGCCAATCAAAACCTAACTCTTTCAAATCCCGTCCCGAGCCAAACGAGACAACAATCAGAGACGCTCTCGAGTGCCAGCTTTTAACATCTAACAGCAAAATAACCAAAAGATGAGCCCACACACTCATGGAGGGACAGGGCCCTCTGTGAGTTTTTTTTTTTTTTCCCTTCTCGTCTATGAAAAATGCTCCATGGGAGGGAGGAGGAGAATCATAAATGAATGGCCTGGCTCAAAAGAAACCAGCAGGGAGTTTTTTTGTTCTAAAATCCTAAGTACGATATGCGTCTCACAGCCTCTGGTACCTGCAAATAAATTCAATGTTATGGCTGCAAGATAAAGCATCTATTTAACACATATTCCCCCAAATCCAAGGCTCTCTAAAGTTCACAGCAATTTAATGTGAGGTTAGCCGTGATTACTGGGAATGTTCAGATGTCATTCGACACCCTCCCCCAAATTTAATTAGCGATTACTAATTAACGTTTCATGCCAAACAAATGTTTTGTGCCACCTGCGTATAGCACTAAACCTTTTATACGCTCTCTCCTAAAATGAATTATGCTTTGCCTGGGAGCAGAAGCCCCTTTCATAGCGTGTATGCGTTAAAATGGCTGCTAATGCCAATTTTGGTAGCAGTATAATAACCGTACGATAATCCTCTCTTCCCAATTAAAGAAAGTGATGATTAAGTCCTAAAAGCTCCGGTAATTGTGTGCCAGATCTGTTCTAGCACATCTATTCTGCAACCATCTCTCTCCTTCTCTCACTCCTTGCAAAAATGACCTACTTGCTTATTTTGTTTCTGCCGAGTAATGGGAGGCTTTGGAACCTATCGTAAACCACCAGCCTGTATTCAGTCAGAACGGGTTTCTCCCTAGAGAAGCGTGACTGTCCTAACCTCTTCAACAATAGGCTCGTTAATATTCCCTGTCGACCCTCGTCTTCATTCTTCTAACGGCATCCTATTGATGGGTTTCATCTAGGCGATTTTGAACTCCTTCCAAAATCTCCCATGACGAGGCTGAGGGAGACCGCTATCCATGCACGTCTGAAGTTTAACAAACGAGCGTCATTTTGATGGTGATGTTTCCATAGATGCCGCCACGGAATCTTCATCTGCTGCAACATCCAGGCAATTTTTTTTTTTTTTTGGAACTCGCAACAAGGCAGAGTCCTGTTGCAGGTACACAATGAATGCAAACGAATTTTTATTTTCTTTACAAGAGCACATTCGTTTCGTGTTCTTATGGCCCCGTTGTGGTGCTGTCTATAGCCCAGGTTTAAGACATGCGTGGGTTAAAAATGAATAAATATAAACCAACCCCTTTACTTGTCAAGTCGATTCCAACTCATGGCAAGCCTGCACGTGACACAGTAGAACTGTGCTTCAGAGGGTTTCCTTGCCTGTAATCTTTATGGAAGCATATCGCCAGGACTTTTTTCCGCAGCACTGCTAAGCGTGTTTGAGCTGACAACCTTTACGAACCGCTTGGACCCCCTGGGCACCTTTATGTTAAGGGAGATGGTTTGTGACAATTAATACCTGAATCATAAACACCATCTGGAGTGTAAATCTATCTTCTGCTTCATTGGTCTGTTCTCAGCCAAGATTGTCTCTGACTAGGAGCAGGTGGAGGGGGACTGGCACTCCCAAGATACCTCTGTGGTGCAGAGGAGTCAGAAGGGAAGAGAAACGGGCTTCTCCTGGTAAAGCTACCTTCTTACCTGTGAATTCAATGGTGCGACTTTTTTCTTTTTAATCTTCATAGGCATCAGACACTTTACAAACCTAAATCAATAGTTGTTGCTGTTTTTCCGTCTGATTATAGAAACTAAAATGATTGTAGCTAATGTCTTCAGAAACAGAGTCTTACCCACTACGCGAGATGAGAGTCGCTGGAAGCGTTCTTAGAAATCTGTTCTCACATCACGGAGCTCTAGATGAATTAACGAAAGAAACACTTGACTGTCTACACCTAGAAAGGTTTTTTCTTTTTAATTTTTATTTTGGTTTAATATATATTATAGCCCTGGTGATGCAATGGCTAAGCACTTGGCTGCTCATGGAAACATTGGTGGCTCGAACCTACCCAGCGGCTCTGCCAGAGAAAGACCCAGAAGCTGATGACCATCTATTTCTGTAAAAATTCCAAAGAAGTCATTGTTGTCAGTCGATTCTGACTCATAAGGACCCTACAGGACAGAGGAGAACTGTCCCCTAGGGTTTCCAAGGCTGTAAATCTTTACGGAAGCAGACTGCCCCATCTTTCTCCTGCAGAGAGGCTGGTGAGTTTGAACCCCTGAGCTTTTCAGTTAGCAGCCGAGCCCTTAACCACTGCGCCACCAAGGCTCCTCTAGTAAAGATTACAGCCTAGGAAACCCTACAGGGGAAGGTCTGCTCTGCCACGTGGGGTCACTATGAGTCAGAATCGACTCCATGACACCTCACAACAACAGCAACGACAAAAATATACCCGATATAAAATTTGCCATTTTAACCCTTTTTAAGTGTACACGTCGCTGGGGGTCGTTACTGACTTTCACAAGGTTGTCTGACCTTAGCACTATCATTTCCAAAACGTTTTCCTCACCTGGAACAGAAACTCTCTCCCAGTAAAGCAGTAAGTCATCCTTCTTCCCACCCCCCAGCTCCTGGTAACCTCTAACCTGCTTATCTCTATGCATTTTCCCGTTTTTAAATATTGCATAGGATTCCCCCACAAAAAGGAATGAAGTCCTGAGACATGGTAGGACACGGATGAACCTTGAAAAGATGATGTTGAGTGAAATCAGAGAGATTCTAAATAAATGGCTAGTTTTATTGATGGGCACTTTAGCAAAAGGTCAGCAGTTCGAATCCAGCAGCTGCTCCTTGGAAACCCTATGGGGCAGTTCTACTCTGTCCTGCAGGGTCGCTGTGAGTTGGAATCGACTTGACCGCAATGGGTTTGGTTTTGGTTTCGGGTGATGTTAAAAATGGGCTTTGTTACATGGTGGTGCAGCAGTTAAGAGCTCGGCTGCTCACCAAAAGGTCGGCAGTTCGAATCCAGCAGCTGCTCCTTGGAAACCCTAGGGGGCAGTTCTACTCTGTCCTACAGGGTCGCTGTGAGTTGGAATCGACTCCACGGCAATGGGTTTTTTCAGTTCCAAACGCTCTAGGCACTTCAGTAGATACAACATTCAGCTTTTGAGAGACACTGTGCTTTAAATCAAGCTGGTTCAATCAGCCATCCCACCCCCACCCGAACAATGGAACAATGAAAGAAAGATACAAAAGAAACAGCTTCAGTGACTGAATGGATGATAGAGGCTACGCTGATGTCACGTTGCCAGCCCTGGGACGGGCGGCAGATATCCACACAGGGGCATATTCAGTTACTGCGTAGTTATTTTATGGAAAAAATGTGCCTGAAAAGAGAAATCCTATTTTCCCTCTGCATGCAGAGTGATGTGGCTGTTATTGAAAAAAGGAGCATTTTTATTTGGGCTTAAGATTGCCTTTAGAAAAGGAAAGTTTGGGGTTATTATTAGAATAATCATATTCTAAATGACATAGTGCTGTAACCGCTTCTGGGTGATCTTCAGCAAAATTTTACCTGCATGTGATATTAATGATATTGTTCGATAATTTCCACATTCCTGTTGGATCACCTTTCTTGGGAATAGGCATAAATATGGATCTCTTCCAGTCAGTTGGCCAGGTAGCTGTCTTCCAAATTTCTTGGCACGGACAAGTGAGCACTTCCAGTGCTGCAGCCATGTGTTGAAACATCCCGCTTGATATTCTGTCAATTCCTGAAGCCTTGTTTTTCGACAATGCTATCAGTGCAGCTTGGACGTCTTCCTTCAATAGCATCAGTTCTAGATCATATGCTACCTCCTGAAATGGGTGAACATCAGACAATGGTCTGCTGCTATCCACAAGGTTTCCACTGGCCAGTTTTTTTTTTTAGAAGTAGATCAACAGGTCCTTATTCCTAGTCTGTCTTAGTCTGGAAGCTCTGCTGAAACCTGCCCGCCATGGGTGACCCTGCTGGTATTTGAAATATTGGTGGCATAGCTTCCAGTATCCCAGCAACACGCAAGCCACCACAGTAGGACAAACTGACAGATGAGGGGCAGGTAAACAAAATATCAAATAATCGACACGGCTTGTTTAGCACATAATAAGTATCGACATGTGAAGGGAATGAGTAAATTAAGTTTCATTGTGACGAAAAATTTGGAAATAAGGAACCTGGAGACAAATCCCCCTTGAGTTTAAAAGATTGATTTTAATTAAAAAACTCATACTTGAACATTTTCTAGAATTGGTTGATGACCTCCTCATTCAATTGGTTGTCAGGTCTTTTTTTCTTCCCCCAACCTTCTCACCTATGCTTTAAAATAGCTGTTGACCCTGTGGTCTTCTACAGATTGTTTGTTTTTTAAGTAACACAATACTCAAGGGTGACAATCTTTACTCGTTGGGCCAAAGTGTTACTTAGTTTAAAGGGGACTTCATAGGATAGTTTCAAGTTTTTGGAGGGTAACTCAGGACCATAGTTTTGGGGACTCCTTCAGCCTCAGTAGTTCCAGTAAGTCTGGATTCTTTAGGAATTTGAAGTTCTGTTCCACATTTTTCTACCTTTTAATCAAAAGTCATCTACTGTGTTCCTGACCAAAACATTTAATAGTAGTAGCCGGGCACCACCTAGTTCTTCTGTTCTCAAGGCGGAAGAGGCCATGGTTCATGTAGGGTTTCCTTGTCTGGTTGGTTATATGGCTCAAATAGCTCCTACACCTTGTTGCTCCTCTGAGTCTCAACCCCAGTGCCTGAGACTTGAGATCCAGTTGTAGAAACCACCCCAATCCATTACGTCATCTCACTCCGCCCATCCCCAGTGTCTCTACCACATCAGTCTAATCACGGCACACCCCTGTGTAAAAGAACTGATGAAACTCAAGTGAAATCAGCCAGTGGAAACCCTATGGATCACAAGGGTCCAATCGACCACTCATCATGGGATGGTGCAGGACCAGGCAGCATTTTGTCTGGGAGACCAACTTGGCAGCAGCTAACAACAACAAGGATGCCTGGTGGCACAGTGGTTAAGAGCTACAGCTGCTAACCAAAAGGTCCAGCAGTTTGAATCTACCAGCTGCTCCTTGGAAACCCTATGGGGCAATTCTACTCTGTCCTAGAGGGTATCTATAAATCAGAATCGACTGGACGGCAACAAGTTTGTGTTTTGAACAATGACAACAATTGAAAATATGGTGCTTTCTTTAGGTACATCTGCTATCCTGAACTTCAAAACAAGCTGGCGTGAGTGTTGGTGGTGGTGATGCTAGTGGCATGTCTCCTAGTATTCAGAACAACTGAATGTCCTAAGGACAGTGCTTGCTTTCTGAGCCAAGAAAACCCTATGGGGCACAGTTCCACTCTGTAACACAAGGGGTCGCCATGAGTTGGAAGTGACTTGACAGTAACAACAACAACACTCGAAATGGAGACCTACTCTCCGGGCTTGTATCTTGGGTGACAATTCCCAAGAGCCCTGAGACTATGGGCCAGTTCTTTCAAACTCCGGTTTCCTTTACTCCAAATCCTGGACTCTTCCCATTATATCACTCTTGTCTCATTCTATCACCTTCACTAAAGAGAAAGACTAGAGAAGCTACCGATTACATCCAATGAGATAATGAATGCGGAAGCACTTGGTATATTGCAAAGCTAAGCCCTGGTGGCGTAATGGTTAAGAGCTATGGCTGCTCACCAAAAGGTCGGCAGTTGAAATCCACCAGGTGCTCCTTGGAAACCCTATGGGGCACTTCTACTCTGTCCTATAGGGTCGCTATGAGTCGGAATCGACTCAACGGCAATGGGTTTGGGTTTTTTTTGTTTTGCTTTTACTTAGATATGAGAGACTATTATCATCTTCTGCAAATAAATGCTTATTAAGGGCTTATTGGTGGTAGTGATTATTAAGAGAAAGGCCAGCAGCATGTTTTGTGTTTCAAGGCACAATCAAATTTCCATGCATTAGCCCAATGCGCAATCATTACTATCTTCTTGCAATATGTGAAGCAGTAATAACTTCCTGTGTGATTCTGTATGCAAGGAAGGCATTTTAAAACAAAACCTGACACACGTAAAAACAAACAAAAATAAAGTATTGGGAAAATTTTTAAAAAGACATGTTTTCAAAGTATATCACAGACTCATCCTAACACCATTAATATCTCAAGACTGCCAAGCTTGATGGACAGGGGCAGAAAATACTAAAAATAGAGATTCAAAGAGAAATGCGTCCCCTCCCTTTCCCTGATGTAACAATTCTATGTGACAATTCCTGAGATGCCTCTCAGGAACCCTGGTGGTGCGACAGTTAGCCTCCGGCTGCTAACCGAAAGGTTGGTGGTTCAAACTCACCCAGTGTTTCTGCAGAAGAAAGGCCTGGTGATCTGCTCCTGTAAAGATTACAGCCAAGAAAACCCTATGGGGCAGTTCTACTCCGTCACACTGAGTCGCTATGAGTTGGAATCAACTTGATGGCACCCAACAACAACAACAGCATCTACGGGAGCAGACTGCAAGATCCTTCTCACACGGAGCCTCTGGGTGGGTTTGAACCACTGGCCTTTTGGTTAGCAGCTGAGCGCTTAAATGTTGAACTACCAGGGCTCCTTCCTGTAAAGGTCACAACCTAGAAAACACTATGGGGCACTTCTACTCTGTCACATAAGGTTGCTATGAGTCAGAATCGACTCGACAACACCCAACAACAACGAGAACAAGATGTTTCTCACTGCCTGAGTCAGCCGCATGAAGATGGTCCAGCGGGAAGCAGAGAGCTGCCCCGTCCATCTCTAGGTGAAATTCTCCCTCCGCTTCTTTATTTTTTGATTTTTTTATTGTACTTTCATGAAGGTTTACAGAGCAAACAAATTTCTCATTAAGCAATGAATACACCCACTGCTTTGTGGCATTGGTAGCCAACCTCATGACATGTCAACTCTCTCCCTTCTCATCCTTGGGTTCCCTAAGACCAGCTTTCCTGTCTCCTCCTGCCTTCTAGTCCTTGTCCTGGGACTGTTGTGCCCCTTTAGTCTCGTTTTGTTTTATGGGCCTGTCTAATCTTCGGCTGAACGGTGAACCTCAGGAGTGACTTCGTTACTGAGCTAAAAGGGTGTCCGAGGGCCATACTCTCGGGGTTTCTCCAGTCTCTGTCTTCATTTCTTGAAAAAATGCTTATGAAGGGCTGCTCTGTACCCAGTGCTGTGTTAGCCACATGAACAAGGATGAGGAAGCCTTTGAGCTGTGACAAAGGGACATGCACAGTGTGTAAGTTACTCATTTTGTTGATTTTTTGTCTGTTTTCCCTGCTTCAATGAAAGCACTATAATATGTGTTTCACCTTGTCACGGATTGAACTGGGTCCCCCGCCCCAAAATACGTGCCAACTTGGCTAGGCCATGATTCCCAGTCTTGTGGGGTTGCCCTCCATTTTGTGATCTGATGTGATTATCCTACGTGTTGTAAATCCTACCTCTATGTTAATGATAGAGGATTAGAGGCAGTTATGTTAATGAGGCAAGACTCAATCTACAGGATTCAGTTGTATCTTGAGTCAATCTCTTTTGAGAAATAAAAGAAAGAATATAGCAGAGAGGAGAGGGACCTGATTACTACCAAGCAAGAAAAACCAGGAGCAGAGCGAGTCCTTTGGACCCAGGGTCCCTGTGCTGAGAAGCTCCTAGACCAGGGGATGATCGATGACAAGGACCTTCCTCCAGAGCTGAGAGAGAGAGAAAGCCTTCCCCTGGAGCTGGCGCCCTGAACTCAGACTTCTAGCCTCCTAGACTGTGAGAGAATAAATTTGTTTGTTAAAGCCATTCATTGGTGGTATTCCTGTTACAGCAGCACTAGATAACTAAGACACACCTCCTATAAGTTTGTGTCTAAATGTTACCTTCTTGATGAGCTCTTCCTTGACCACTTTAGTTAAAACTTCAACTCTCCTCAACGTTCCACTGACCTGCTTCACGCCTCCTCCTTGTGCTATTACCATGTGACACTATATAATATACTGGTTTATTCTTTTGACTGCTTGTCTTCCATCAAGAGAAAGTAAATTATGCTAACTCTTACTAAAACCAAAAATCAAACCCATTGCTGTCGAGTCAATTCTGACTCATAGCGACCCTAAAGGACAGAGTTGAATGGCCCCATAGGGTTTCCAAGGAGCAGCTAGTGGATTTACTGCTGACCTTTGAGTTAGCAGCTGAGCCCTTAACCACTACACCAGCAGGGTTACCCTAACTCTTCCATGGACTCTAAAGGAAGCTGTAATGCTTTATTAAATCCTAATCCAAGCCCTAACCCTAAAGTGAGCCCTAGCCCCAAAGCAAGACCTAAGATAAGTGTAAACCTAACCCCAACCTTCACCCTAGGAGTCTTTGAGTAGCAAAAACAGTTAAGCACTCAACTCCTAGTCGAAAGGTTGGCTCTTCAAACCTACCCAAGGTACTGTGGAAGAAACGCCTGGAGATCTTCTTAGGAAAAGCCAGCCATTGAAAACCCTACGGAGCAGATGTACTCTGAGACACAGGAGTCGAAATCGATTTGACAGCATCTAACAACAACTATAGAACTTGTTTATCCTGTTTCTTGCTGGCCTCCTTCACTAGAAAGTGAATTACACGAACTCCAATATTTACTCTAAAAGAAGACCTATGGCTTTATTCAATCATAATCCTAAACCTAACCCTACACTGAGCCCGAACCCCAAACCAAGACCTAAACATAACAAGTAAACCCTAACCCTAACCCAAGCCCTACTAGTCAACCTGGTAATTAGAACCTAGGAGGCCTGGCGTCCTCGGAGTGTGTCTCAAAGATCCACCACGACAACCTTGAGTTCTCAGTCAAAATGTAAATGCATCAGCTGCAGCCCAGCCCTCAAGTATCCCAGCTGAGTCTGCAGGTGTCAGTGCTATACACCCGAGTGATCTTATGAACATTCATAATTTCAGGACCACTGCTCTGCACAGTTGGGTTAAAAAAATAGATGTGGTAAAACATATATACAACAAAACATTTGCCATTTCAACATTTTTTACACGTACATTTCAGCGACCATGTATTGCGTTCGCCATGCTTTGCCAATATCACCAATATCTGTATTCCAAGTCTGGTGGTGCAGATGTTTAAGCTCTTGGCTGCTAACCTAAAGGGTGTCAGTTATGGCACACTCAGCGGCACCTCGGAAGAAAGGCCTAGAGATCTGCTTCTGAAAGGCCACAGCCTTGAAAAGCCTATGGAGCACAGTTCTACTCTGACACACATGGGGTCCTCATGAGTCAGAATCCACTCGACGGCAATTTTTTTTTTTTTTAAAAGAACTCAGTAACCCTTGTCCTTTTGTGACTGACTTATGTCACTCAGCACGATGTTTCAAAGGTCCCCCATGTTGTAGGATGCATCAGAACTTCATTTCTCTTTCTGGCTGAGTAATACTCCATGCGGGCATGGGCCACATTTTTTTTTATAAATTGTACTTTAGATGAAGTCTTACAGAACAAACCAGCTTCTCATTAAACAGTTAGTACGTGTATTATTTTACAGCACTGGTTAACAACCCCAAGATGTGTCAGCACTCTCTCTTCTTGACTTTGGGTTCCCTATTACCGACTTTTCCTGTCCCCTCCTGCCTTCTTGTCCTTGCCCCTGCACTGGTGTGCCCTTTAGTCTCGTTTTGTCCTATGGGGCTGTCTAATCTTTGGCTGAAGGGTGAACCTCAGGAGTGACTTTACCACTGAGCTAAAAGGGTGTCCAGGGGCCATCCTCTGGGGGTTTCTCCAGTCTCTGTCAGGCCAGTAAGTCTGGCCTTTTTTTGTGAATTAGAATTCTGTTCTACATTTCTCTCCAGCTCTGTCCAGGACCCTCTGTTGTGATCCCTGTCAGAGCAGTCAGTGGTGGTAGTGGGCACCATTTAGTTGTACTGACTCAGTCTGGTGGAGGCCGTGGTAGTTGTGGTCCATTAGTCCTTTGGACTAATCTTTTCCTCTATCCTGTTCTCTTCATTCTCCTTTGCTCCTGAAGGGGTGAGACCAGTGGAGTATCTTAGATGGCTGCTCACAGACTTCAAGACCTCAGATGCTACTCACAAAAGTAGAATGTAGAACATTTTCTTTATAAATATGTTATGCCAGTTGGGCTAGATATTGCCTGAGACCATGGTCCCCACAGCGGCATGGGCCACATTTGGTTATCCATTCATCTGCTGACGGACAGTGCAGCGTTTCCGCCTTTCGGCCGCGGTGAGGAGTGGTACAGAGAGCGCTGGCGCATGCTCAGAGCTGCAGTTGCTTTTCGCAGCAGCTGTAGCTGTCCGTTGTTGGTCTTTTAAAAACAGACGTAGCAGGGCCCACAGAGTAATTGTATAGGTTCAAGACTGTAGGTGATCATTACCCATAATGGTGAGGGTGTCCCTTTAGGGGTGCAGTCTCCGACTTCAGTGTCTTCCCCTTAATATCACTGTGGAATCCGCCAGCCACTCCGTAAGAAAAGAACAGGGTACTCCCCTCCCCCTCCCCCTCTTTTATCACCAACCCCATAACTGCTCTTCCTAAAGAGGCAGGAGGATAAGGAAAAGCTTTCTCTTGCCAGAAATAAAAAGTCTCAGAACCAAATGTGTTTCTCCTTTTTTGCTCCCTCTGCCAGAAACTGTGAAGTCAAATACACACTCAGCGCGGCTGTCTGAAAGTTCTTGTTCCTTTTGTGCTAGCCGCGATGGAATCTGGCTTCTTTCACAGCTAAGGAAAAAATGTACGTGTACTATATTCTTAAGCTACAGTCTTGACAGTGAGCAAAACCATAATGATCAGGCGTATGAGGAACTTCCTCATTCGATGCGTTTTTTTAAATTGGGGAAATGCTTTTAAACATAGTGTTTATATGATGGTTCCCTGTGTATTGGACTAAACCCACTTTATGATATATCTGGAGTCCCTGGGTGATGCAAGGGGTGAGTAGCTCAGCTGCTAACTGAAAGGCTGGAGGTTCGAGTCCACCCAGAGGCATGTCCGAATAAAGGCCTGGCAATCTACTTCCAAAACATCAGTCACGGAAAACCCTATGGAATGCAATTCTACTCGGACACACATGGGGTCGCCAGAAGTCAGAGCCTACTCAATGGCAACTGGTTTGTATGACATATCTGTCCTTATTAACCAACGCCATCCTCCCTGATATCATTCCTATCACTGAACTTGTGGGCTAGGAAAGCTCAATATACATGTCCCCAAAGAGTTGTAAATGCCAAATATTCCTCTAAAACTTATACAATGATAATTGAACCTGGAAGACACTGCTATGGTTGGAACTGTGTCCCCCTAAAAATATGTGTTGTCAATCCTAACCCCTATACCTGTGGATGTGATCCCATTTGGGAACAGGATTTTCTTTGTTATTTTAATGAGGCCATATCTGTGAAGGATGTGTCTCAAATCAATCACTTCTGAGATAGGAAAGGAACAGGCTGGGCACAGAAGCAAGCAAGCAGGGATGGGGGAAGACAGATGCCACAATTCGAGAAGATTGCCAGGGAACCGGAGAACAGAAGCTGAAAAGAGACAAGGACCTTCCCTCAGAGCCAACAGAGAGAGACTTCCCCTAGAACCAGCGCCCTGAATTCAGACGTCTAGCCTCCTCAACTGTGACAGAATAAATGTCTGTTCGTTAAAGCACTCACTTTTGCTATTTCTTTTATAGCAGCACTAGGAGATTAACAGAGCCCTGGAGGCACAGTGGTTAAAAGCTTGGCTGCTAACCAAAAGGTCAGCAGTTCGAATCCACCAGGCGCTCTCCTTGGAAACCCTATGGGGCAGTTCTACTCTGTCCTCTACTGGATGGCAGTGGGTTTAGGTTTCTGGTTTAGGAGATTAAGACAGAATCTGTAACAATTATTTTGTTGTTACTGCTGTTATTGTTGTGTTGGAACTTGAACTGACTTAAGTATATCAACTGAGAAAATGTTTTCATCTTAATTATACTAGCAGTGTTCAGACAGAAGCAAATGATGGACAACAATACAATGTGTCTAATTATCCAAGATTGATTTCGAAAATCAAGGAATACTCCCCGCCTGGTTTAGGGTTCAGGTCAGGTGACATTTTCCTCTGCCCATAACAATTTGCCGAATGTGCAATCATGAACAATTTTCAACAGGATGCCTTCGAAACACTGCATAATTCCCGGTTTCCGAGAAAGATGGCATTCTGTCCAACACACTGTCTTCTTCTATAGCTAAACTCTATATTCTTACACTTCTAAATGTTTTCAAAGCAAAGGATAAAAATTGTTTTTAATCTTTGAATTGACATTTAAATAGAGATTTCAAATAATAACTAACGTTTATGCAAAACACCTTATTATTTACAAAGTGTTTTTCATGCTTTATCTCATTTTATTCTTGATATTGAAACTGATGTTTCTTTCAGTTACCAATACGTCTGATTTCCTGGCTTGTGTCTATGGCTAAAAATATACAGTATTTTATTTAATTGATTTATTTTGTTGTTGTTCAAAATATACACAGAAAAACAACATACACGGATATATCTTGAAAGAGTACAATGCTTAAGGCAGAAGTTCGTTACTAGTTAATCTAAACTATGGTTTGCTTTTAAGAAGACTTCAGGGATATCTTTGGTTTAAGGTTTAAAGCATCAGTGTGCTAATGAAGAATCATCTTACAATTAAACAGCTGATTCACAGGCAGGATTTTCTCTCTCTCCTCTCCCGACCCCAAATTGCCTACGTGGTAAACTGGGTTAAAAGTTTTTTGGTTTTTTTTTCATACCCTTTCTATCCATGGCAACCCTGATGGCGCAGTGATTAAGTGTCACGGCTACTAACCAAAAGGTCGGCAGTCTGAATCCACCAGGTACTCCTTGGAAACTCTATGGGGCAGTTCTAATCTGTCCTACAGGGTCGCTATGAGTTGGCCCAAGGACACCATGTTGAAAACACTGCCTTGGGTGATGGGGATGCAGAGGTCTCCTAACAGCCAGAGATACCACTGGCTCAGAACTGATGTCTCTAACCACTTGGCTTCAGCTGAGTCTCCTTTTACTATTTAAAAAGAAATGTTAAAACAATTGCTATATTGCCAGAATGCTCCAGTCCCTGGAGAAGGACATCATGCTTGGTAAAGTAGAGGGTCAGCAAAAAAAAAAAAAGAGGAAGACCCTCAATGAAATGGATTGACACAGTGGCTGCAACAATGGGTTCAAACCTAGTAATGATTGTTAGGATGGCGCAGGACTGGGCGGTGTGTCGTTTTGCTGTACCTAGCCTTGCTATGAGTTGGAGTGGACTCCAGGGCACCTAAGAACAACATTTTCTTATCCCATTCATTTCTTACACAACGTAGATGGACTGTCCTGTGGAGCAGTACTTCTCCGATGTTAGTTAGCAGGCCTAACATGGCCTGGAGAATTCATGAAACACGGGACCCTAAAGCACCCTTCTTCCCCAAGTTTCAGATTCAAAAGGTCTGCGATGGGACCCCAAAATTTGCATTTCTAAGTATCTGCGGGTGTCATGGATTGAATTGTGTCCCCCAAAAGTATCTGTCAACTTGGCTGGGTCATGATTCCCAGTATTGTATGATCGGGTAATCTGATGTGGTAAGGCGATTTGAGCGTTATAAAAAGAGGAGACGAGACACAGACCGCCACAAAGAGAAGACAACCAGGTGACAACGGAGTTATGTTGCAGCTCTGTCATGGTTTGAATTATGTCCCCCAAAAAATGTGGGTAGCAATTTGGCTAGGCCGTGATTCCTGGTACTGTGTGATTTTCCTGTATGTTGTAAACCTGCCTCTATGATGTTAATGAGGGAGGATGGGTGGCAGTTGTGTTAGTAAGGCAGGACCTGATCTACAAGACTGGATTGTGTCCTGAGGCAATCTCTTGAGATATAAAAGACAGAAGTGAGCAGGGAGACAGGGGGACCTCATACCATCAAGAAAGCAGTGCCAGGAACAGAGCGCGTCCTTTGGACCAGGGTCCCTGTGCAAAGAAGCTCCTAGTCTGGGGGAACACTGATGAGAAGGCTGACAGAGAGAGAAAGACTTCCCCTGGAGCTGACATCCTGAATTTGAACTTTTAGCCTACTTTGACTGTGAGGAAATCAACTTCTCTTCATTAAAACCAGTTGTATTAGTGAGGCAGGACTCAATTCACAAGACTGGATTGTGTCCTGAGGCAATCTCTTGAGATATAAAAGACAGAAGTGTGCAGAGAGACGGGGAACTCATACCACCAAGAAAGCAGTGCCGGGAGCAGAGCACATCCTTTGGACCTGGGGTTCCTGCGCTGAGATGCTCCCAGACCAAGGGAAGACTGATGCATCACCAGCGGCTCTGTGGGGGAAAAGACCTGGTGACCTGCTTCCGTAAAGATTACAGCGTAGGAAACGCCGTGGGGCAGCTCTCCCGGGCACACACACTACGTGCACACGGAGGATGTGTCGACAAACAGACAGACGCACACAAACACCAAATGAACGACAACCCCATCAGAAGCGTCGCGCAGCCAGCCTGCTGCAGAGAAGCAGAAACTAAGATGAAATCTATTGTTGAAGAGGAAAATTAATAACAGACATGTTACTTTGATTTTAAGGCTTTTCTTACCCACAGAACCAAAGAGTGGCCTAAAGAGCCTGACCCAAACTGCAAAAGCCTGCCAGGAACTGCTCTATAGCAATGTAAATTTGCATTACCTTGCTAGAAAATGATAGTCATCAAACCATTACCTCCTAATTTAAATCTCAAAAAGCCTCATGGCTGCAGGCCAGAAGTGACTTGATGTCAGTGGATCTCAGTAAAGAGGGGAAACCAAACCAAATCAACCCTGTTGCCATTGAGCTGATTCCGACTAATAGAAACCCTATAGGGCAGAATAGAACTGCCCCATAGGGTTTCCAGGTAGTGCGTGGTGGATTCAAACTGCTGACCTTTTGGTTAGCAGCCGTAGCTGTTAACCTCTGGGCCACCAGGGGGAGGCAAGGTTCAGTCAATCACGTTAAATTTAAGGAGTGGTTAGTCTTCTATATTTCTCCCTCCTCTTCTCTTTACAGCCTCATTGTACCTAGCTTGGAACAAAGGTACAATTTACTTTTTTTGGAATCAGAATGGTCTCCATGTATGCATATAGAATAACTGCTCAGATTAAACCTTATGTTTCAATTTGAGTTTTAATTACTTTTTAACACACTACACCATCCTGGACATTCTGAATATCACCCATTTGTCTGACGGTTGTCGTACGGTGGTGGCTTGCTTGTTGCTGTGATACTGGAAGCTATGCGGCTGGTGTTTCAAATACCAGCAGGGTCACTCATGGTGGACAGGTATGGTCATGGATTGAATCGTGTCCTCCAAAAATGTCTGTCAACTTGGCTGGGTCATGATTCCCAGTATTGTATGATTGTGTAATCTGATGTGATTTCCTTAAGTGTTGTAAACTCTATCACTATGATGAGGTTATATGTGATCTCCTTACGTGTTGTAGATTCTATCACTGTGATGGGGTTATGCTTATGAGATCTACAAGATTAGATAGTGTCTTAATCCAATCTCTTTTGAGATATAAAAGAGAGAAGCGAGCAGAGACACAAGGGAACCTCACACCACCAAGAGAGCAGTGCTGGGAGCAGAGTGCATCCTTTGGACCTGAGGTTCCTGCGCTGAGATGCTCCCAGACCAAGGGAAGACTGATGCATCACAAGGACCTTCCTCCAGAGCCAACAGAGAGAGAAAGGCCTTCTCCTGGAGCTGATGCCCTGAAGTTGAACTTGCAGCCTACAGGACTGTGAGAGAATAAACTTCTCTTTGTTAAAGCCATCCACTTGTGGTGTTTCTGTTAGAGCAGCACTAGATGACTAAGACACCTATCAACATAAAGAAGTGCCAGGAGCAGAACATGTCCTTTGGATCTGGGGTCCCAGGGCTGAGAAGCTCCTAGACCAAGGGAAGACTGATGTATCACAAGGACCTTCCTCCAGAGAAGACAGAGAGGGAAAGCCGTCCCCTGGAGCGGATGCCCTGAATTTGGACTTGTAGCCTACTAGACTGTGAGAGAATAAACTTCTCTTTGCTAAAGCCATCCACTTGTGGTATTTCTGTTATAGCAGCAGTAGATGACTAAGACAGTGGGGGTGACATGAGGGAGTGGTGGTTCATTGGTAGAATCCCCACCTTCCATGCGGGAGGCCCGGTTCAATTCCCAGCCAAGGCACCTCATGCGCAGCTACCACCTGTCTGGCAGTGGAGGCTTGCCCTGTTGCTGTGATGCTGAACAGGTGTTAGCGGAGCTTCTAGACTAAGGCAGACTAGGAAGAAAGGCCTGGTGATCTGCTTCTAAAGCAACCAGTGAGAACCCTATGGATCACGAAGGTCTGATCCCTAACAGATCACGAGGATGGTGCAGGACTGGGTAGCAGTTTGTTCCACTGTGCATGGGGTCACCACGAGTCGGGGTGGCTAACAGCTACTGGTCTATAAACTTTGAATGACTACTGGTAGAGAATACTTCGCGTTCCAGAATTGACTGAGAGCTTGCTAACCAAGTACTGATACAAGTATCGATACCAAGGAGATACATGATTTCTGGTTGTCTTATCTGTAGCTATGCTAGGAGTGGCTGATAACTGGGTTCAGGCAGGGACTAATCTCCCCATTCATCAAGTTAAAAATATTTTTCTATTGATGATTTGCAACCCGCTGATGATGACTTTCTGTATCTATTACTTCACTGGAGGTTTGAAACTATGGTGATTTCCTGATGCTGTTATTCATTCTGCATTAATGATCTGGAATTATTCTTTTGCTCATAGGGTTCACTATTTCATGCTTCTGGAACTCAGTTTGTACAGGGAAGCCAAGAAAAATGCCAGAATCTTTTCTTTACATTACCGATATGCAGAGAGATAAGTGTCTTAGCGATATGTTCAACGAATAATTTTTACTTTGCGTATGAAGATGAGTGTACGGATTGTTATCTATTCAACCATTTTCAGTATCAGGCATATTATCCTTCTTGATACTCTAACTGTCCAACTGTGGCCGGTTTATCGTTTCCTTGTTTTATGGAACTACAAGATATTTGGGACACATCAGACCTAGAATAGGCATTTATCCAAGGTGAAATATATATATTTACATGTTCAAAAAAACGCAAAAACCAAACCCCTTGCCATCGAGGGGATTCCGACTCGCAGCGACCCTATAGGACAGAGTGGAACTGCCCCATAGGGTTTCCAAGGAGTTGCTGGTGGATTCGAACTGCTGACCTTTTGGTTAGCAGTTGTAGCACTTAACCACTATGCCACCAGGGTTTCCGTATTATATATAATACTATATATAACTGTATGTGTAAATACATGTGTACACACATACACACACACATACACAAATACATACTTAGAGAAAGAGCCTGTATATATGTATATATATAGAGAGAGAGAGAGAAAGGGAGAGAGCCCTACTGGAGCAGAAATTAAGCGCTCAGCTGTTCAACTGGAACCCACCAGCGGCTCTGTGAGGGAAAAGACCTGGTGACCTGCTTCCGTAAAGATTACAGCCTAGGAAACCCTGTGGGGCAGCTCTATTAGGCATGTACGGTATGTGCATATGTAGAACGTGTCGACAAACTTTAAGAAAAATCATTAAGCACGAAGTTTGGAACTTAGCCTAAAGCAAATATTTCTGTTTCCTAAGTTTTTCTAACAATGAACTGTGCAGAAGAATTGATGTCATTCTCGCCTACTTCCTCGTAAAAATACCAAGGTGGGTGTAAGAGTGGTGAAGGGGGATATCCATTCATTTCTGTGGCACTAAAGTGAATCCTTCAGCAACACATGCTTGCACCCTGAGTTTATTTCTCCTCGACCATCATTCTGAGAGTATTTTCAACGTGTATCTTGAGTTCTAAGACATCACGTGGATTCCAGTTCCGAACAGCCTCATGCGTCACTGACTTTTTTTTTGCTCAGATGTCCTCTTTTTGTTGCTACTTGCCGTCTAGTGGACGCCAGCTCATGGCAAGGCCAGTCCATGTACAACAGAATGAAACATTGCCCAGGCCTGCACCATCTTCACAATCGTTGGCATGCTCGAGTCCACTGTTGAGGCCACTGGGTATTCTGAGTGCCTTCCAACCTAGGGGGCTCATCTTCCAGCACTGTATCGGACAATGTTCTGTTGTGACCCAGAGGGTTTTCACTGGCTGATTTTTGGAAGTAGATTGCCAGGCTTTTCTTCTTACTCTGTCTTAGTCTGGAAGCTCTACTGAAACTCGCTCATCACGGGTGACCCTGTTGGAGTTTAAAATATCAGTGGCATAGCTTCCAGCACCACATGGGGTAGCCATGAGTCGGAACAGACTCCATGGCAAGTAACAAACCAAAACAACAGCATCCGGGCTCACAGCAACACGTAAGCCACCACAGCAGGACAAACAGACAGACGGGGGGTAGTGAGATGTTTTACTCTCCCCTAAAGCTTAGCCCGTCCGATATGGAGAGAAACACCTCTGTCTCCCTAAAATGGGTCCCTTCTCTTAATTCCTGTGTCAGTACCGCAACTCTATCCCAGGCACACAGGCTGAAACCTTTGGTTTCACATTTTCACTGCGCTCTCTCTTCTTATAATCCCAGAGTCTGGTTAATGTTTGGGGTGCGCTGATGTTTACTCTTTAAAGCATTTCTTATTTCTACCCCTTTCTTTCCATTCCCACACCCAGCTCCAACTTCAGAGCATGGATTTTAATCCACTTAACAGAAATAGCCTCTCACTTATTCTTCTTGGTTTTAAACTTTCTTCAATAACCACATTTTGCTTACTGCCTTCACGCCAAATTTCCCTTAAATTTTATTTTGCTCAGAAACTTTTAATAGGTGGGTTTTATAAATAAGATTAAGCTCTTAGTCTTGTCTCTCAAAGCCATATATACAATCTTTCTTTTTCTTCTAATATGTGTTTAATATCTTTCTTCTGTTCAAACTAGTCCTATAAGCTGTATGTTCTTTGACCAACAGTATGTCCATTTTGTTGTTGTTATCGGGTGCCGTTGAGTCGATTTCAAAGCATAACAACCTCATGGGACAGAGTAGAACTGCTCCATAGGGTTTCCTAGATTGTAATCTTTACAGAAGCAGATTGCCAGGTCTTTCTCCTAACTTTTCAGTTAACAGCCAAGCGCTTAACCACTGCGCCATAGGTCTCCTTTCTTTTTTTGCCCTAATGCATTGGTGAGAAAGAAGTAACATATCTCCATACAAACCAATGCTTCCCCGTAATTTTTATCTTGGGGGGAAGGTAGGTGGGAGGGGAAGAGAGATAAACATGCCCCCTGAAGCTTATATCACAAATCTTTTGTTAAAAAGGCATCAGAAATACACCTAGTGTTTCTAATATGCATTTGCTTCATTGCCATCAACGTCATCCCCCCTCCCACCAAGAAAACAAACAAACGCATTGCCATTGAGTTGATTCCAACTCATAACCGTCCTATGGGACAGAGTAGCACTGTCCCATAGGGTTTCCAAAGAGCGGCTGGTGGATTCAAACCGCCAACCTTTCGGTTAGCTGCCACAGCTCTTAACCACTGCGCCATCAGGGCTACGCATCAATGTCATCATGAGCCATTAAATATCTTAGTATCTGTAGCTGTAGCTATGATAGATGCATAACAAATAAACACCGTGGATTTCGAAACCTGAGCATTTAAAAACTGTCCCGGAAGCATTTGGGACTCCTTGCAGGGGTACATTAAAGCCCTTTGGAAAGTTTTTGACCAGTGATGAAACAGGAGGAACAAACGTTTCATTTTCTCTGTTGCTGATGGTGGCAGCCAGGTCCCTAGAAGGGTGCTCGTTAGGCACAGTACCTGTGACAAGGTAAATATCTGTTGAATGAATGGTTGTCAGGGACAACGAGGCCCGATGTGACCTGTAGATAACACACTTGTGTAATTGGAAATGTCACAGGTTCAGCCACATTCATTTCTCCTTGAAGCTTGTAGAAATACAGGTCAAGCATGAAACTTTCAAATTCCTTTTTTGGTTCTTGAATGTTTTCTCCAAAATAGCATTTGGGAGTTTGTCCAGGTCTGTGGTGTCTGTGGTGGATGCAGTGCTGCAAACCCCACAGCCAGCTCCAGGATGGAGTGACCCTTTCCTCCATGTCCCGGTTAGGGCTAGGTCTCGTGTTCAGGTTGGTTTGGCTTGGGGTTTGGAATCCAAGTTCAAGTTTTGGTTAGGGTTCAGGTTAAAAAAGTTTATGCATCCGTATTCAGGTTACGGTCTAGGCGTATCAATCATGGCCACAGGCCAAGGGGTGATAGATAGGGAGTTAACGGTCAAAGGTTAAACATGAGGATTGGTGTCAAAGGTTAAATGTCTGGTCTTAGGGTCAAGGTTGGGTTAGGGATAGGTGCTGCGTATGGATTTGGGGTCAGGTTTGGGATTAAGTTCAAATTTCATTAGGGTTAGGTTTTGGATTCACCCTGTGTTAGGATTCAGGTTCAGGTTTGGGTCAAGGGTCAGGGAATTAAGAAGCAAAACAGGGGTTAGAGTCAAAGGTCAGAGTTCTGTAGTTAGAGTCTTAAGTTCCGGTTCTTGTTAGGGACAGTCACCAAGTATGCATTTGAGTTCAGGTTTTGGTTCAAGTTCAATTTCGGGCGGGGTTAGGTTTCAGAGTTGACATTGGGATAGAGTGAAAGGTTAAAGGTAGGGTTAAAAACCCACACTTGAGGTGGGGATATGGGTCAAAGGGCAGAGGTTAGGGTCAAGGGCTAAAAGTCAGCGGCTCCGTTTGGGGCCAGCCTGACTGTTTATGTTAGGGGTTAAGGGTCATTGTCAAGGGCCATGGTCAAAGGTCAAGGGTATAGTCAAGGATTCACATTTGAGTTAGACATAAATATTGGATTTGGGTTCAGTTTAGGGTTCATGTTCACGTTTGGCCAGCACTGGGTTTCAGAATCAGAGTTGGTTTGGAGTCTGGGTTCAGATTTGTGTCCAGGTTAGGGTAAAGCTTTGACTTTAGGTTCAGGTCACTTTCACTGTTCAGGGTCACAGATCAAGTGGAGACCACAGTAAAGGTGTCAAAGGTCAGTGGTCAGTTTTGAGGGGTCCATTTCCAGTTAGGTTTAGGTTTTGGATCTGGATTCTCATCAGGGTTGGTGTTCACGTGAGGGGTCAAGGGTAAAGGTCAAGTGTCTAGCCATCAGGGTTTCATAGTAGGGGGTCAAAAGTCAGTGTTCTGGCCAAGGATTCGCATTCAGGTTAGCGGTAGCTTTTGGGTTCGAATTTGAGATTTATGATGCAAGTTCAAACAACATATGCTAACTTCCTCTTGTGTTTATGTAAGATTGTGAGTAGGTACAAACAGTTTAGACATATAAACAAAATGTATAAATGAGTGTATATGTATACACATACATACACACGTATACCCACTTTTTAGTTGATTTGTTTATTTAAGCACATAATGGTAAACAATGAACATTTCTTTCCCTGGCAGCACCATCACAGATGTGAAGTGTCCCGCTACAGTAAACTGGACAGAGGTCAATTGAAGGAGAACATTTATCAATGCATCCTCATTGTCCTGTTATCGGGATTTAGCTGATTCACTATATGGAAAGGAGCCCTGGTGGCGCAAGGGTTAAGCACTCGGGGGCTAACAGAAAGGTTGGCGGTTCGAACGCACCCAGCGGCTCCATGGGAGAAAGACCTGGCGATCTGCTCTAGTAAAGATTAAAAAACAAAAGAAAACCGACGCTGTCCAGTCGATTCCAAATCATATAGGAAACCCTGTGGGGCAGTTCAACTCTGTCAAATGCGTTTGCTATGATTTGGAATTGACTTGACAGCACCTAACAACGACAACAACAGTATATAAACCAAAACCACCAAACTCACTGCAGTGGAGTCAATTCCAACTCATAGTGACCCTACAGGACAGAGTAGAACCACCCCATGGGGTTTCCAAAGACAGGCTGGTGGATTCAAACTGCTGACCTTTTGGTTAGCAGCCAAATGCTTAACCCCTGTGCCACCAGGGCTCCACAACAGTATGTAGGACTGTTTATTAGTGCCTCGGACACATAGCTAAAGAACTTGTCCTATGTCCCTAATCCTTTCTATCTAGCAAGATGTCTCTAAAACCCATTGCCGTTGAGTCAATTCCAATTCATAGCGACCCTACAGGACAGGGTAGAACTGCCTAATGGGGTTTCCAAGGAGCGGCTGGTGGATTTGAACTGCTGACCTTTTGGTGAGCAGCTGAGCTCTTAAACAGTGCACCACCAGGGCTCCAGGACTTCTCTAATGCCCTCAAATCCTCCTAGGAGTGTTCTCTTTGGGATCACAAGGTTTTCATAACATTGATGTGACCGCTTGGTTTTGCGTTACACGACCCATAGATGTAGAGGCGCTGTTGGATGAAGCTGGATGCATCTCAGATATTTTGCCACGTCTCCAAATGGGCGAGGAGCGCTGGTGGTGCAAGAGTTAAAGTGCCTGGCTGCTAACCAAAAGGTTGGCGGTTCAAATCCACCCAGCGGCTCTGCTGGAGAAAAGACCTGATGATCTGCTTTCGTAAAGATGACAGCCTAGAAAACCCCGTGGGGCAGTTCTCCTTTGTAACACTTGAGGGCACTATGAGTCGGAATTGACTTGATGCCACCCAACAACAGCACCAGCAGCACAAATGGGAGGGGTCCTGGGTGGTGCAAACAGTCTGCGCTGGACGACTGACCCACAGGTTGGTGGTTCAAACTCACCCAGCAGCTCGGAGGAAGAACGCATACCCTGAAGGGGGTTCTGAGCAGATGCCCTAGACGCCATGGGGTGGGGATGCAGAGAGAGGAGCATGAGAAGGAAGCATCTCTGGGGTTCGCAGGACTAGAGGGTCCCAGCTGGAAAACTGCAAAAGCCTGCAGCCAGAGAAAGGGAGAAGACCCTTCTGCAGAGGCTTGGTCCCAGGAGGGCAAAAATACTTAATCTAAGTGTGTAAACGTTTAAATGTGGGAGTGCAGAATATTTCAAGAAAATGGTGCTGTGAGAAATTGAGAAATTTAAAAATCCAGAGGAGGCAAAGAAATACACACACACACACACACATAATTTGTAACTAAGAGATCAAATCTACCCTGATGTCTGGAAGCTGGTATATTGGGATAATATCAGATATAGCATGTGAGGAGGGAGTTTCCCAAATAAAGACTTCTTTCCATGTGGCAAATCCCTCTACTGTAAGACCCCAGGGGCTTTAGGGAGGGTTTTGTGTTACTGGCCCTAAAAGTTTACAGAGCACCCTGTCCGTGTGTGGATTTTGGTAGGTTAAGTCATTGGCGAAGTCCCTGGGTGGTGCAAACGGTTAACACCCTTGGCTTCTAACTAAAAGGTTGGAGATTCGAGTCCACTCAGAGGTGCCTCAGAAGAAAGGACTGGCAATCTACTTCTGAAAAATCAGCCATTGAAAACCTTATAGAGCTTAGTTTTACTCTGACACACATGGGGGCACCGTGAGTCAGAGTCAACTTGACAGCAACTGTTTTGTTTGTTTTAAGTTATTAGCACATCGACTGTTGTGGAAATGTGACACAGTGAAATTTAGGAAGAGAGAGTCCAAAATGGAACGAAATGAGATGAAATCAGTCAACCTAAGATTGAAGTGTTCCCTAAGCAGCTTTAGAAAACGTATCTGATCGGCAAACAAAGTCAGTTTGAAACAAACAAAAAGCAACTGGGTGTTCTAGCTTTCTGGAGCTAGAGAAAATTACAATGTTATTCACTTTCAAATACTTGGTTGGTGTTTTGTACATAAAACCATTGCCAGTGGCCATCGAGTTCATTCTGACTCATGGAGACCCGCTGTGTTGCAGAGAAGAACTGTGCTCCACAGGGCTGTCAATGGATTTTTCACAAAGCGTTTGTAGATCACCAGGCATTTCTTCCAAGGCACCTCTGAGTGGACTCAAACCTCCAACCTTTCAGTTAGCAGTCGAGCATGTTAACTGTTTAAACCATCCAGGGACTCCCTGTACAGAAAAACTTAATCCTAAATCAAGACAGCCACATTTCATCAAGTAAACTGGCTCAATGACAGTGTTACAAACATCCTTTTCCTGAACTCTTTTGTGCTCAAGAAAAATCTTTGCCTTATTAACCCTTAACTACTATGCCTATTTTTTTTTTTTTCATTTTTTTTTTTTAACATTTCTATCTCCAGGTCATTAAGCTTTTCTGCTTTCTAAGAGTCTTTCTAATTGTGATTTTCAATCACCAAGATAAAAAAGATAATGATGCCTTGTGGTGCTCTCGGTCACCAGTTACATTGTTCCCAAATTAAAACAATGTAAAGAAAAAAACGCCAGCAGGAAACAAGGGAAATATTGTGGTTGAGTTAGCAACAGTAAGCTTCCAAGATGCAGTACACAGGGAAGCGCCCCGGTTTTTAACTACCTGGAGGCTCGTTCTGCTTAGATGCTCAGTTTTGAAAGTCTCCCCTGGATACTGACGTTTGCTGCCCGCATAAGATGACACAGAGGTACAAACAGAGACCCAAACTCACCTGAGAAGGGGCAGGTGCTCCTAGAAAAATACAAAGTGTCATCTCATCACTTGGACTACCCCAGCCCAGCAATCCGGAAGGCTGCCGCGCAGGCCCTGCTGTGATGCTAAATGCGTAGAACTATATTCTTTTTCACGCCTTTGGAATATTAGGGGCTGCGTTTCATTTTAAAAATCCGATTTCTAATACTCGCTGACGGAAATAAAGCCACATGCTTAGGGGTTAAATCAGTATCCATAACTTTATTTTAAATTTGTCTTATTATAGAATGCCGGTGGCAGATTAAAAAAAAAAAAAAAGGTACTTTCATGTCTTATAACCACATTCCTTTATTAAAATTTATATTTCATTTCAAATCTTGATTGAACTGCAATTTAAAGAGAATTTTTCAAGGGTTAAAAAATTGAGTCAAGCCCTGCTTTCTAGTTCATCTTCCGTTTACTCTATTATAAGAAACTATTTTTTGTTGCCTTTAATAAAAGGGCTTAATAACTATTGTGCAATTATTAAATGAATAGAACAATGAAATCATATTCTTATGGAAATTTCGTACTGCAAAGGATTTGCATTGATATTCAATATACTAAAGGGAATATATAATGTAGTGACACCGATTGGTTCTGTTTTCTAGAAAAATGATTTTCTAGCTTAGCAAAATGGATCTATATTCAGAAATGGCTTTAAACTACCTTTAGTCTGCTAATCTATATGTCCTATTACGACAGTGGAGAAGCTGTTAAAATGTAAAAGCATAGAAAAAAAAATCCTCAAAGCTAGGCTATTGCTTGAAAAGTCCACCTAAAATGGCATTAAAAAACCAAAACCAAATCTGTTGCCGTCAAGTTGACTCCGACTCATAGCGACCTTATAGTGGTGCTGTGGTTAAGAGTTCAGCTGCTAAAAAAAAGGCTGGCAGTTCAAATCCACCAGCTGCTCCTTAGAAACCCCTATGGGGCAGTTCCACTCTGTCGTCTCGGGTTGCTGTGAGTTTCTGTGAGAAACAGTATAAAAAAAAACCGTTGCTATCATGAGTCGATTCTGACTCATAGCAACCCTATAGGACAGAGTAGAACTGCCCCACAGAGACTCCAAGGAGAGGCTGGTGGATTCCAACTGCTGACCTTTTGGTTAACAGCCGTCGCTCTTAACCACTACGCCACCAGGGTTTCTTAAGGCTATGGGAAATCCACATTTGGAAGCAAAGGTTAAAAAGAAAGAAAGAAAAAAGAGTTGGATGTTATGCTAACTTTTTTTTTTGTAATTGTGAAAGACAGCTTAAAGATAAACTGTTTCAAGTTCAGAGCAGTATTTCCTAGGTAACTGCAATTAAAAGTAGTAAAACTGTCTAAGCAAGAACCCAAAATAAATTAATACGAGGAGGAACAATACCAGAGAAGTTCTGTATTTCAGACAGCGTGCTAGAATAGAAGTTAGCTATTCTTAACCAACCACCGCCGTCTGTCAGTGTGCCACACTGGGGTTGCTCATGTGTTGTGGGGACGCTGGAAGCTATGCCACCGGTATTGCCAATACCAGCAGGGTCACTCACGGTGGGCAGGATTCAGCAGAGCTTCCAGACTAAGACAGACTAGGAAGAAAGGCCTGGCAATCTACTTCTGAAAATCAGCCAATGAAAACCTCATAGATCACAAAAGAACACTGCTTTGGACACGTCATCGGGTGGGATCAATCGCCGTAGGAGGACATCAGGTTTGGTGAAGCAGAGGGCCAGCGAGGGTGAGGGAGACCCTGGTGAGATGGATTGACACAATAGCTGAAGTGAGCGTAAGGATAACGCAGCACTGGGTAACGCTTCATAGTCTGAAACAACTCGAAGGCAGCTCTCTCTCTCTCTCTCTATTCATCCATCCTTACAGAGCTATCTCAGGTGGTAAAATCACACTGAATAATGAAGTAAGGATACATATAGAAGAGAATGAGGAAACACTGTAAATATTAATGGTTTAGAAATAGGGGGTAGGGAATTATTTAAAACAAAAAAAAAGTCCTTGTAGCCTTCTTCCTCAGGACAGAAAACTTGCAAAGAACAGAATAATCTTTCAAGGTCTTTCCTGGTCCTTTGATTTGATTGCAAGCTGATTAAAAATGCAAATGTTGACAAATGGCTGATTTATGAAAATGCATCCACATTTTCTTCACTGCTGGAAATTAATGAAAGGAAAATTTTAACCTGTGATTATCCAAAGGAACGGAGAAAGCAAGGTTGCAATTTAAGAGCTCTCAGTTACTGATTCCTTTTACGGTCAAATGAATATCGCACCCGGATTAGAAATATTAAAATACCAACTGTTATATCAGTACAGTGGGCCAATTTTTGAGCTGCAGAATTCTGAGAACAAGAAAGCACCAAAGAGACAACAAAATCTAGTGATAAAAAGATTTTGACATTGAGTGTTGTACAGCTCCAGATAATTTGGTGTGGCGGTCACCAGAATCAGAGAAGAGTGGTGTTATGGATTGGATTGTGTCCCACCAAAATATGTATTGGAATCCTGACACCTACACCTGTGAATGTAATCTAATGTTCCAAACCAAACCTATTGCTGTCGAGTCAATTCCGACTCATAGCGACCCTATAGCACAGAGGAGAACTGCCCCAGAGGGTTGCCAAGGAGTGCCTGGTGGATTTGAAGTACTGTTCTTTTGGTTAGAAGCCGAGCTCTTAACCACTATGCCACCAGGGCTCCAAATGTTGTCGTTAGGTGCCACTAACTCAATTTTGACTTGTAGCAACCCCATGTGACAGAGTTGAACTGCCCCATACATTTTCCTAGGCTGTCATCTTTAAGGGAGCAGATCACCAGATCTTTTCCCCATCGAGCCCCTGGGTGGGTTCCAACCACCGACCTTTGGGTTAGCAGCTCAGTGCTTAACTGCTGCACCACCAGGGCTCCTTAACATAGTGTAAGGTAAGGTAAGGTAATTACCTTACATCTAATGTAACGTAATCACCTTCCACCATGCAATCTAATACAATGTATTCCATCAGTCAGTTTCAGCCGTACCAGTGAAGGGTGGATCCTAAACCTAATCACTTCTGAGTTATCTAAAGACCACAATAAACACAGAGGAGACACACACACGGGGAAAACAGACACCCTGTGAGTTTCCTCTACTAAGTAAGGAAGTAAGGAACACCTGGGACCACCTACAAGGAAGGAATCCGTAAGGCTGAGACCCTGAACTGTGAGAAAATAAATTTCTGTTCTTTAAAGCCACTCACTTGTGGTGTTACTGTTACAAAAGTGCTAGGAAAATAAGATAACTGGAAAACTAAAATTTCCTACATCAGGGAGTATTATCTGAGGGCTCTCAGTTAGACTGGGACACGGCATGAGAATAATGGGATTACCTCCCTTAGTGGAGCTTCTCCTGGGGCACCCTATTGGATGGGTAGAGACCTAGCCTGGTCTGGTGTGTGCTCAAATCCAGTTGCAAAGGGTTTCTCATGGCAACCTTAATCTTTGCTCATACAGGGGAATGCAGTAAGTAGAACTTTAAAGATGGCGCCTCAAGAATCCCAGCTCCTAGTTCCTTAATCAAACACTAATGTATACTCTGCATTTGAATTATGGTGTTAGCAGAAATACTGAATACACCACGGACGGTTAGAAGAACAAACAAACCGGTCTTAGAAGAAATACAACCTCATGCTCCTCAGAAGCAAGGACAGGGAGACTTCAGCTCACTTACACTGGACCTGTCATCAGGGAAGATAATCACTAGAAAAGGACATCATGGTTGGTAAAGCAGAGGGTCAGTGAAAACGAGAAAGACCCTCGCCGAGCTGGTTTGACACACTGGCTGCAACAATGAGCTCAAACATACTTACTATTGTGAGGATGGCAACATTTCTTTATGTTATACACGAGGTTGCCGTGAATGAGAGCCAACTCACTGTCAATAACCAGAACACAGGTTGGCACCACTGTCAAGGAACTGGGCAGATGTAATTAAGGCTGCAAAGCAGCTGACCTTAAAATACGGAAATTATCCTGGAATAGCCAAGCTCACCGAATGTAATCAGATGATCCTTAAAAGCATAAAAGGAGGAAGAACATAAAGTCAAAGACAGGCAACAGAAGAGAGAACATTGGAAATGAGCAACAGGAGGGGTCAGAGAGATTTGAAGTGTAAGAAGCTGCCGCTGACGGCCCTGACGAGGGAGGAAGGGGCCCTCAACCAAGGAATTCTGGGGGCTTCTAGAGACTGAGAACGACCCTTGGCCAAGAGCCAAGAAGAAAAATGGGACTTCAGTCTTACACCTGTGTGGAACTGAATTCTTCCGATCATCCTAATGAGCTTGGAAATGGCTCATCAGCTGTCACCTTGATTTTGGCTTTGTGGGAGTTGAAGCAGAGAAACCAGCCAGCCAATGAGGCTTCTACCTACGGAGCTGTCAGATCATAAATCTGTGGGGCTTTAGGCCACTAGATTTGTGGCTTTTTGTTGCAACAGCACTAGGAAGATAATACAGGGAAATTCTGATGGTGATAAACCCATGGGTAAATTTGAAGTTGCAAAGGACTGAACTCGGAGAGATGCTTGCTGGGAATATTCAGAACATACAAAGAGCTGCTGTTCTTTGCTGCTGTTGAGTCAGCTCAGCTGCCAGGTTCTGCTTCATCCTTATGACAGGTTGTGGGTTGGACCGTTATAATCCATAGAGTATTCACTGGCTGATTTTCAGAAGGAGATCTCCAGGCCTTTCTTCCTAGTCTGTCTTAGTCTGGAAGCTCCGCTGAAACCTGTTGAGCATCACAGCCACATGCAAGCCTTCAGTGACAGATGGGTGGTGGCTGTCCATGAGGTGCATTGGCCGGGAATCAAACCCAGGTCTCCTGCATGGAAGGCGAGAATTCTAGTACTGAGTCATTCTCAGATGATTCTGTAACCGGTTGCTGTTGAGTTGATTCCGCCTCATGGGGCCCCCGTATGTGTCAGAGTAGAAGGTTGCTCCATAGAGTTGTCAAGGGCTGATTTTCAGAAGTAGATCCCAGGATTTTCTTGCAAGAGTTTCAATAAGTAATGATAAGTGCCGACTAGAGGAAAAATGGAAGCTCGTGAAAAGCACGGCGTTCCGTGAGAGGAGAGGGGTAGAAGTAAACAGTCGCTAGAAAGGCTGGAGGCAGTGTCAAGATTTATGGGTGAGGTCAGGAAGCATCCTTGTAAGAAGTCATGCTGGGCTGCGTGGATAACGAACTTACAGGGATTCACAACCAAACAGATGCACGATGTGATTCAAACACCCTGGATAAAATAAAATGGCATCTGAGTTGCAGAAATGACACATGATTCATTTTTGTGAAAGGTCCCAGCAGAAGAAAGTAGGCTGCCTGAACGCTTTTTTAGGCAGACTGGAGCAATCAAATTTCACAGTGAGTTTTGAGAGGTGTGAGGGTTTTCGATGATACAAGACCACACAGACGAATATTCTACCGCAGGGTCATGGCACCTGGGCTGAATCAGGTTACAAACGCCCTCAGGGAACATAGGGGGTGCCATGTTGTCTTTAAAATGGAAGATTCTGGAAGATAACTCTCCCAATATCCTCCCCCTCCCTTCTCCAAATGCAGCTTGCATAAGTGCCAGTAAATCAGTTGCGCCGAGTCTCAAAGGCGACCCTACGTGCGTCAGAGTAGAACTGCACTCTATAAGGTTTTCAATGGCTGCTTTTTCAGAAGTAGATTGCCAGGCCTTTCTTCCAAAGCACATCTGGGTAGATCTGAACCTCCAACCTTTTGGTTTGCGGCTGAGAGTGTTAATCATTTGCACCACCCACAGGTAAATTATTCCTCCTGAATTCTGTATAGCTGAGGTGATACTTCTTCCCATAATAGTGTTTGCAGGCTTGTTTCCAATCAAGCATTAACCACTAAGGAAATAGCAATTCTAAGCTGTATTTTGTGCTGATCGATACTATTCTAGATCGGAGAACTTCACAGTACTGTTGACATTTGGAGCCAGATAATTATTTGTGGTGGAATAGGGGTGGGGGACTGTCCTGTGCTTTGTAGGATACAAAAGACCATCCCTGGCCTCTTATCCATCAGATGCTGGCAGCATCCCCACCAAGTTGTGGCAAGAAAAAAATCTCCAGACTTTGCCAGACATCTTTATGTGTTGGGCGGAAGAGGTGGGGAGGGTACCACATCCTACCTCGTTGGGAATCACTGTTCTAGATAATTGGACTTCTATTAATCTATTCCTGTTAAAATTTTCCCAAAATTTTATTATGTGTTGAATACCATTAAACATCTCATTTGTTTGCTAGTCTTGACACAAGAAAAAAAAAAAAAGACAGAAAGATACTACTATAAATGTTGTTGTTGTTGTTAGGTGCCCTCGAGTCAGTTCTGACTCACAGTGACCCCATGTACAACAGAAGGAAACACTGCCCAGTCCTGCGCCATCCTCACAATCTTTGTTATGCTTGAGCCCATTGTTGCAGCCACTGTGTCAGTCCATCTCTTTGAGAGTCTTCCTCCTCTTTTTCGCTGACCCTCTACTTTATCGAGCATGAAGTCCTTCTCCAGGGACTGGTCCCTCCTGATAACATGTCCAAAGTATGTGAGATGAAGTCTCTCCATCTACTACCATATATACTGTATATGTGCAATATTCACAAACAATTAGTAAGTAGTGCTTATATGGTTTATAAAGAAACCAAGAAAGTAGGAACAACAGCAAAAGAAAGGAGACAGAGAGAGGGAGAGAGAAGAGACCATCCTATCATTAGGAAGAGTAATAAAAATAATTCGCATTTAAGGATAGTATCTCTAAGGTGAAACTCAAGAAGAAACTTCATAAATACAGTGAATAAAGACATTTCATTTAGAATTGATTGAGGATTCATAGGGATAAGGAAAAGTTTCTGAAGTTTACGAGGTCTCAGGTGCAAACTGAATGCAAGCTTGTAAAACGTTTGTAAAAAAGGAAATTTGAAATTCTTTAGAGAAACAAAAGTAGCTTCAACTGATTTTAGATCCTGAAAACGGCTTGAAATTGGGATCTGAAGAGCTATGTCCCACAGAAAGGAGGAAGATCTAGTAGATGAAGATAAAGACATTTTTCACAGAGCAGACATTTTTTAAAAGCTGATCTCTCACAAAAAATATATATGTGAGATTGTCAAACCGCAAAGAAAAGCACATTTAGGAAAATAAACATTCTGAAATAGGATACGGATATTCTTTCTTTATGTATCTCTCAGCCTTAGAATGCAAACGTTTGCAGAATATCTTGAGCATGAAATGGAAATATGTATATGTACGCAGGAAACTAAATAGATACATATATAACCTAAATATTTGTTAGACAGATAGAAACTGAAAATAATCTGGAGAACAGTTTCCAATTTTGCAAAGACATTCCAGAGTAGGTGGGAATGAACTGAACAAAAGAATAACTAGAAAGATGCATAATAACAGAAAAGAAGGAAAACCAGCTGAAAATTCACTTTTAAAGGAAAGATATCTACAAGCTGTGTGCTTTGTAAAGAGTTGTTTTCTGTGGGAATATGTTTTGCAAAATTTGAAATGTAAACGTCGATTTAACATGACTCAAACAATGGAGGTCCCATGGAGCATAAAGCAAAATAAAAATGGCATTCATATTTACATTCAAGCATAACATTAAGAAATAAAAATAAATCTATTATTATTATTACATCCTTGACCTTTTGCTACAAAATGGAAATTATACTATACTAAGATTATAAATAGCAGACTTCTCTGAATTTAATCTTAGGTAATTATGTACATTGGAGCCCTGGTGGCACAGTGGTTAAGAGCTCAGCTGCTAACCAAAAGGTCTTCGGTTTGAATCCACCAGCTGCTCCTTGGAAGCCCGATAGGGCGGTTCTACTCTGTTCTATAGGGCTGCTAAGAGTCAGAATTGACTTGATGGCAATGCGTTTATTATGCTCATTGAGAATTACTAAATAACATATATGTTCATTAGGATTTCATCTTTCTACTTTAAGAGACAACTACAAATTTACATGGGGACTGGTGGTTCAGTGGTAGACGTCTCGCCTTCCATGCAAGAGACCTGGGTTCGATTCCCAGACAATGTACCTCATACACAGACACCACCCATTTGTCAGTGGAGGCTTGCATGTTGCTGTGATGCTGAGCAGGTTTCAGTGGAGCATCCAGACTAAGATAGACTAGGAAGAAAGGCCTGGCAATCGACTTCCAAAAATAGCCAATGAAAACCCCAACGATCTGATCCCAAACTGATCATGGGGATGGCACAGGACCTTTGTTCTTTTGTGCCAACCACAACAAGAAGTCTACATAAAACTGCAGAGTCGTAATACGTACTTCCATCCAGTCAATTCTGACTCACAGCGACCCCATAGGGTTTCCAAGGCTGTAAATCTCTACGGAAGCTCACTGCCACATCTTTCTCCCAAGGAGCCGATAGTGGTTTCGGACCACTTACCTTTCGGTTCTGGTAAGTTGGAATAAGTATGTTGCAGGGTTTCATTACCAGATTAATTTTGAAAGCCCAGTGTTTCGAGAACACCATAAACAAAGTTACCCGAAAAACTTGTCCATGGGAAACGCCAAGTCTTGATGAAGCTGCCGTGTTGATGTAAAAAGAACATCTAGAACTGAAACTTGGGGATTTTTTTATTTTAAATTCACTGTAACAAATTCTAAAGAGTAGGCTGCAAGACTGCTCTTCTTCCTTCATAGTTTTGAAAGGCAGTATAAATAATGTTTACAGTAGGCGCCAAGGGGTGTTGGAACATTTGCTGAGCGTTTCCTGACAGTGGATCACCACTGAGAGCAAATGCCCAGTGGAGACCCAAGGCAGGCTGCAACGCTGAGGGCCTAAGCCTTTTCTCCTGAGATACGAATTTGAATGAAAGTGAAGAGGGCATTTTTGCCAACAGACTGGCCCTGTGGAAAGACTCCGGTGGCTATCAGCCATATGTGCTCAACCTACTAAAGTTGTAATTTATGCCTGTGCCATAAAACCCAAAGACTAGGGAAGCGCTGGTGCTCTGCCAGGGATTCCCGGCCATGCGGGCTGCTGTTGTGAACACACAAACTCCCATTTCCCTCTGAATATATGGGGCATTTGGAGAAAAAAGATCAATTTTTTCAAGAAAATTGCAAGACATCGTGAGGTGGGAAAGGGATGGTCAATCAACCTACAGCACTGGTTTAATTCCTTGTCGAGTGGTTCCGGGTAATAATTCCTTGGGTCCTAATTCTCTTATTTTTCTCCAATGCCCCCAATACAAATGTTGTTTAAATGAAGGTTGGGGACTAAAAGAAGTAGCAGCTGTCCAATGTCTTGCCCAGAATCTGGCGTTTCCGTCCCAGGTCTTTGGCGAGTATCTGTGCCCTCCCTCCTCATCCCCCTGCTTTCTAAGATCTATTTTTTAATCTTTTTAATATGACAAAACAAACCAACAAAAAAGCCATTGCCATCGAGTCGATTTCAAATCATGGCGATCCCATGTGTGACAGAGTAGAACTGCGCTCCATAGGGTTTAGTTGGCTGTAATCTGAGCAGAGGGTGAGCGCAAAAGAGGAAGACCTTGGTGGAGATGGATTGACACAGTGGCTGCAACAATGAGCTCAAGCATAACAACACTTGTGAGGATGGGGCAGGACCGGGCAGTGTTTCGTTCTGTTGTACGCGGGGTCGCTAAGAGTCGGAACCGACTCGATGACATCTAACAACAACAAACTTTATGGAAGCAGGTAGCCAGGCCTTTCTTCTGTAGTGCATCTGGGTGGGTTTGAACCGCCAATCATTTGGCTAACAGTCGGAGGCACATCTTTCGGGCCACCCGGGGATCTTTTTAATTTGACATGCACTTGCAATTACTACAGTAGAGACGCAGCTTCAAACAATGTTACTGTAACTAGCATCTTTGGATATCTGTCTGCAGATAATCACTATATTTATTAGATATTTTCCCAGCGATTTTTTTTTTAATCACTAAAATTCAGCAACATGCAATTTTTATATATTATGTTGTTGTTATTATGTGCCATCCGGTCGATTCCAACTCTTAGCAATGCTATATGACTGAGCAGAACTGCCCCATAGCGTTTTCTAGACTGTAATCTTTAGGGAAGTAGACTGCCACATCTTTCTCCCAAAGAGCAGCGGGTGGCTACGGACTGCCAACTTTTTGGGAAGAGGCCGAGCACTTAACCATTGTGCCACTAGTGTTGTTTAAAACTAAAGCAGATATTTAAAATATAAAAGATTCTGAAATAAAAAAGGAAAAACATGTTTGCAAGGTTTATCCATGTTGAAAACGCTAAGCTGAGTGAAAGAGGGCAGTCACAAAGGGCAAATATCGTATGATCCCAGTTCTATGGAAGATCTACGAGAGGCGAGTGTGCAGAAAGCAGGGTTTACTAGTGGTTGCCAGGGGACAGGTGGGAGGGAGGGGAAGGGACTCACTGCTATGGGACACCAGCTTCTGTTATGGGTGATGGAAACATCTGGAAACCAATAGGGGTGATGGTGGAACAAGGTGACCATCACGTCAGTGAACTGTTCATGGGGAGGCTACTGAAATGGAAAAGATTTGCTATATATATATATATTTACCACAATAAACAAAAATAAAATGTGTTCGACTTTGCTGCTGTTGTTGGGTGATATTGAGTTGGTTCCGACTCATAGTGACCCCATGTACAACAGAAGGAAACACTGCCTGGTCCTGTGCCATCCTCATAATCATTGTCATGCTTGAGCCCACTGTTGCAGCCACTGTGTCAGTCCATCTGGTTGAGGGTCTTCCTCTCTTTCGCTGACCCTCTACTTTATCAAGCATGATGTCCTTCTGCAGGGACTGGTCCCTCCTGATAACGTGTCCAAAGTACGTGAGACGAGTCTCGCCATCCTTGCTTCCAAAGTGCATTCTAGCTGTTCTTCTTCCAAGACAGATTTGTTCATTCTTCTGGCGGTCCAGTAAATTATATTGATAAATTATGATACCTTAGAACCATTAAAATGAACTATGTCCATAGCAACATGGGTAGATCTCAAAATTATAATATTATGTGATACGTAGTCTCGTCATCCTTGCTTCTAAGGAGCATTCTGTTCTACTTTAAAGCATCTAAATTAGACCCTACAGTTTTCAGCTTACTATATGCTTTAAAAAATAAATATTTTCCAAATGCAAATCCTTATCATCTGGCAAGACCTCAGGGTTTAGCTAAAAATAACCTGATTTAGGTACAACAATCCACTTGGCACCACAAGAGAGCCCTTCATTTCATTACTGGTGATATCGAAGTAGTTTGCTTATTTCAGCCACAGCTGATGTACCAGGTAAGAAAATAAATATATCCACTGCCAATGGGAATTTCAAATCCCATGCTTTTGCAGATGGCCATTTAAAGTTTTACTTTCTTGTAGAACACCTCTAATCATAAAGATATGTATTATTTAAGAAGTATAAACTTTGCTGAACCAGAAGGAAGGAATCCTAATTTCTAGTCCCTTAGGGAAGGAAAAAATGCTGAGCTTCAGTCTTAATAACTCAGAGGAAACAAGTGCCTTAATACAGATTCCAACAAATAAAAAACAATTTCCAATGCTAGACTTAAAAAGGGGTTCTGAAATAATAATAGTATAACAGTAGAATACGAAGTAATAAAATAGTGTTAGAGAAATATTTAATCGGAACATACAATTAAAAAGCATTGTTCTTTCAGAGATGCTTGTTATAAAACTACAGTCAACAATCTTTCTCTACAAGGCCAGTCTTAAAAATCCAAAATGTTTCAGTATTTATTATAGTAACGAAAAAATGAGGAACAAAAAATAAAACAACAGATGCGAAACTCTCGGAGCCAGACACACACGCCACATGGATCAAACAGAATTAAGAAATGCTGGTCGCAGAGTATATTTGCTGGGAAACCAATACAAGAGGCTGCCGAATAGTCAATGGCATGGAAAGCGTCTAGGGTATAAGCAAATAACAAATTATAACCATGTGCCTTTCAAACATGCCCCGAGTTGTCTTGTCAACCTGCACATTTTCCTAGATATCATCAATAGAGATTTCTGATATACTGGAAATCAAACTGGGCAAACAGTATGATTACAGGGATTCGATATAAATCTGTATGGTGGCGCCCTGGTTAAGAGGTTCATTGCTAACCAAAAGGTCGGCAGTTCGATTCCACCAGCTGCTCCTTGGAAACCCTATGGCGCAGTCCTACCCTGTCCTATAGGGTTGCTATAGTCGGAACCCACTGTCTATCTTCAGCACCAGAATCCCAGGGAGAGACCACTGGAAGAGGAAGCCCCCATCAGATTCCCGAGATTATCACACGACCATAGTTCACTAACTCTTACATTGAACACAGCCAACATTAACCTGTCGCGGTCAAACTGATTCAGACTCATAAGGACCCTATAGGACACAGTAGAGCCGCACCATAGGGCTTACTAGGATGGAATCTTTCTGGGAACACATCTCCATGTCCTTCCCCAGTGGAGTGGCTGGGTGAGTTTGAACCGCCGACCTATTGGTTAGCAGCCGAGCACTTAGTGGTTACTCCACCAGGGCTCCTTACATATATAATCCCATTAACCAACTGCCTTCAACTCAGTTCTGACTCATGGTGACCCTATAGGACAGTGTAGAACCCCCCTCCCCCATAGGATTTCAAGGTTGTAATCTTTTTTTTTTTTTAATTGTTGTAGTTAAATGAAGTTTACATTTCAAGTTAGTCTCTCATACAAAATTTTATACATGCATTGTTATGTGACCCTAATTGCTCACCCCATTCTGCGACATCAAGGTTGAAATCTTTATGGAAGCTGACTGCCACATCTTTCTCCCTCGGAACAGCTGGTGGGTTCCAATCATCAACCTTTTGGTTCAGCAGCGGAGCTCTTAAACACTGCGCCACCAGGGATCCTATATCCAACAATAGGGTATGCCCTTTCCTTGATGGCCTCAGTATCAAAGTCCCAATAGTAGGGCTTTTTGTTTTTGCTTGCCTAGGAAGAAAGTTTGTTATGATGTGGAACATTCACTCTTATGATGTGGAACATTCACTCCAACATCCTTAATTCCATACCTCTCTCGTGGCACAAAAATCCTCACAACTGGACCAATAAGCAACATCATGATAAACAGAGAAAAGACTGAAGTTGTCAAGGATTTCATTTTACTTGGATCCACAATCAACCCCCATGGAAGCAGCAGTCAGGAAATCAAAAGACGCACTGCATTGGGCAAATCTGCTGCAAAAAAAACCTCTTTGAAGTGTTCAAAAGTGAAGATGTCACCTTGAAGACTAAGGTGCGCCTGAACCAAGCCATGGTATTTTCAACTGCATGAGATGCGTGTGAAAGCTGGAGAATGAATAAGGAAGATAGAAGAAGAACTGACGCTTTTGAATTGTGGTGTTGGTGACGCTGACTGCCAAAAGAATGAGCAAATCTGTCTAGGAAGAAGTGCAACCAGAACACTCCTTAGAAGCAACGATGGTGAAACTACATCTTACATACTTTGGATGTGCTGTCAGGAAGGACCAGTCGCTGAAGAAGGACATCACGCTTGGTAAAGTAGAGAGTCAGCAAAAGAGACGAAGAGCCTCAACGAGATGGGTTGACACAGTGGCTGCAACAGTGGTCTCAAGCATAACGACGACTGTGAGGATGGCACAGGACCGGGCAGTGTTTCGTTCTGTTGTGCATGGGGTCGCTATGAGTTGGAACCAACCCGATGGCACCTAACAACAACAACAGATGGCGCACGGCTAAGTGCCTGGCTGCTAACCAAAAGGTCGGTGGTTCAAGCCCACCAGCTGCTCTGCCGGAGAAAGATGTGGCAGTCTGCTTCCGTAAAGATGACAGCCTTGGAAACCCTACGGGGCAGTTCTACTCCGTCCTACAGGTTCTCTATGACTCGGAATCTACTAGACGGCAGCGGGCTTGGTGTGGTTTCTGGTGGGATCTCCCACATACAACAGCCATCAGCTACTCTCCTTGACCGTCCGATACTGTTAGTGGACAACCCAGAACAAGAAGTAAAACTGCAGGTCTTGCAAAGATTGCAGGATTTTGTGAATTTAACTCAAGAGCCAGAATCACTTGCCAAGCTATTTACAAATGACGATGTCAACGAGTCACAAATTACATCCAGAAACAGACCACAGCAACATCCCTCGGCCCCTCCACTGTTGTCTAAGAATTACCATATATTTGCACGTATAATCTAAGTTTTATTAAATATGAAATAAACTCATTTCCTTGATTAGGGTTTCATTTTTTCAAAAGCATTTCCAACCAACTTTCCCCAATTACAGAGGGAAATTAGATTTTAAGGCCTTTTGTTTTTTGTTTTTCTTTTAAACGTGGGTTCTCCTTAAGTGGCTTTTGCTTGGTCCTTATTATCCTTGGTCAACTGGAACTATCTTAATTCATTCACCCTAATGACACTTTTTGCCTTCTCACACACATACACACACAGAACTATTTAGCTGACAGTGTGTACTATATCTGACTGACATATGGAATGCAGTTAGATGGTAAATACTGAGAAATCACCTCAGATTCTGTGTCTGTGGATAGTAGAGGGATAAAGTTGAATATTTCTACAAAAAGTGCATACATGTATATGGCAAGGGTAAAGATAATTCTGAAATGCTTACAGACTTCTGGACAAAAAGGAGTTATTTATCAGAGTGAATTCAGTGTATACTATCTTCACTAGAAACGGTAGCATTATCTATCTAGCTATCTAACCATCCATCCATCCATTCATGTATCTACCCTTCCACTCATCCATCCATCATTCATCATCCATCCATCCACCCATCTATCCATCTATTTATCTATCCACCCACTTACCCATCCATCCATCCATCCATCCACACACCCACCTATTCATCCACCCATCCACCCACCCACTCAGTAATCCAATCACCCGTCCATCCACCCACCCTCCCACACATCCACACATCCATCCATCCATTCACCCACTCATCCATCTACCCATCAATCCATCTTTTTTTCCCCCATGTATTATTGTATGGAGGCAGTAGATACCAAGGAAGAAAATGTAGGATAGTCTTTTCTAGAAATAATGAGAATAGCAAGTCCAGCTCCGCAGTCCTACATACCCCCAACCTCCCAGCTTAGGTGTCACTAAATGGACAAAGAAGCACTGCTGGTGTCTGCTGTCTGAGGAGGGATGCTAAAACTCGGGATTATGTGGCTTTTGCAGACCACACTGAATGCCTGAACCATTATTCCAACATCATTAAGCCTGCTAAATGTGTAGATGAACAGGAGTATTTGTACCATTTGGGATCGTATTTAACTTGCTGCCTTATCCTTTCTCTAAACCTTCCCTCCACATAATGTCCTACTTTTCTCGTTCCTCTCTAGGTCATGGTTTATTAAAGGTTCGCCTGCAGCAAATGCGTGCAGCAGTTCCCTATAAAGCAGCGAGGCTATGGGAAGCCTAGAGAGGGGGAAGATTGCAATTTTAGGGAACCTGGCTGAGTTTCATTAGGCTTAGCCCCTGGGGCAGCCCCAGGTCCAACTGTAAGTCAATGAAGTGGAGAGACCTAAGCCAATTTGTTCACATACAGTGCTTCAGTTCATTTTAGTAGGTACTAGTCACCTCTGTGGAACTAGGAGGTGAGAGATGGTTATCTATCCCTCCTTTTCACCCACACTTTATCCTCCTAACCAGAATAGGGTCTTAACAAGTCTCAGACCCAAATCTGTCACACATGCAGCCATCTGCTAAGAAGCAGACACAAAGGGTTCATATGACTTATTCTGCAGCTTCCAAGAAGGAGCCCTGTTGGCACAATGGTTACACAATCGGCGGTTAACGGAAAGTTTGGCAGTTCGAACCCTCCAACAGCTCCCGCAGGAGAAAGACTCGGTGATCTGCTCCTGTAAAGATTTCAGTCTAGAAAACCCTATGAGGCAGTTCTACTTTGGAATCACCTCGATGGTACATAACAACAATAACTTCAAAGAGGTCCAAGCTCTCTGCTGTAGCAACCCTGACCTGCTCTTCTCTGAGATCAACACAAGGATATTTTGAAGACAGGTTCTTGTAACTTCAAGATTGGCATTTGCCAATGAGAAATACTCATTAGTCAATGGCTGGCCACAGGGATAATGGGATTTCAAGCTGCTGACGTGTGACCATGTGGCACTGATGGTTGCCTCTGGGTTTTTATACCTTGATCATGCAAGTGTGGGGATTATCTCACATAATTCCAACTAATTCCCACATCTTGAGTGCTTTTCATTTTCTTTTTACTTTGTTTATACTTCTTTGTTCCAAATAGTATTTTGAGGTAGGAATAGGGTATTTGTCATGGATTGAATTATGTCCCCCAAAAATATCTGTCAACTTGGCTAGGTCATGATTCCCACTATTGTATGATTGTCTACCATTTTGTAATCTGATGTGATTTCCCTATGTGTTGTATATTCTATCACTATGATGTAATAAGACAGATTAGCGGCAGTTATATTGATGAGGTCTACAAGATTAGATAGTGTCTTAAGCCAATCTCTTTTGAGATATAAAAGAGAGACGTGAGCAGAGAGACATGAGGCTCTCATACCACAAAGAAGGTGGTGCCGGGAGCAGAGGGCGTCCTTTGGACGTGAGGTTCCTGCGCTGAGATGCTCCCAGACCAAGGGAAGATTGATGTCACGGACCTTCCTCCACAGCCAACAGAGAAGGCCTTCCCCTGGAGCCGACACCCTGAATTTGGACTTGTAGCCTACTAGACTGTGAGAAAATAAATTTCTCTTTGTTAAAGCCATCCACTTGTGGTATTTCTGTTAGAGAAGCACTAGATGACTAAGACAGTATTTTAATTGCCAAATTCTAACACATGATCAGCTGCTTTTCTTTCTTTCTTTTTTTATTGTTGTTGAAAATATGCAGAGCAAAGCATGCACCAATTCAACAGTTTCTACCTGTACCCTTTAGTGACACTGATTACATTCTTTGAGTTGTGCAAACATTCTCATCCTCCTTTTCTGAATTGTTCATCCCCCATTAACATAAACTCACTATGCCCTGAGTTTCCTATCTAATCTTTCTAGTTGCTGTTGTCAATTTGATCCCTGTAGATAAATCTTAAAAGAGCACAATGCTCAAGGCAGACACTCTCTACTAATTAAGCTAAACAATTGTTTGGTTTCTATAATAAAAAAAAAAAAAAAGATATCCCTCCTTCCACATCCTCTTCTGAATCCAGCTTGAATTTCTGGCAGTTCCTTGTTGAGGTACAGCTGCAACTGTTTTTTGAACTATCTTCAGCAAAATTTACCTGTGTGTAATATTAATGATATCAATCGATAATTTATGCATTGTGTTTGATCACCTTTCTTTGAAATGGCACAAGTATGGATCTTTTCCAGTCAGCTGACCAAGTAGCTGTCTTCCAAATTTCTTGGCATAGACTAGTAAGCACCTCCAGGGCTGCATCCACTTGTTGAAACACCTCAACTGGTATTCCCTCAAATCCTGGAGACCTGTTTTTCACCAATGCCTTCACTGCAGCTTGGACTTCTTCCTTCAGTACCACTGGTTCTTATGTTTTATTGACTGTGCAAAGGCATTCGCCTGTGCGGATCACAACAAAATTATGGGTAACACTGTGAAGAATGGGAATTCCAGAAGACTTAATTGTGCTCATTCAGAACCTGTACATAGACCAAGAGGAACTCATGTGAACAGAACAGGGGATACTGCATGGTTTAATATCAGGAAAGGTGTGCATCAGGGTTATATCCTTTCACCTTACTTATTCAATCTGTATTCTGAGCAAATAATCTGAGAAGCTGGACTATATGAAGAAGAACGGGGCATCAGGACTGGAGGAAGACTCATTAACAACCTGAGATATGCAGACGACACAACCTTGCTTGCTGAAGGCGAAGAGGACTTGAAGTACTCACACACGAAAATCGAAGGCTACAGCCTTCAGTATGGATTATGCCTCAACATAAATAAAACAAAAATTCTCAAAATTGGACCAATAAGAAACATTATGATAAATGGAGATAATATTAAAGTTGTCACCTAACAACAACAGCATTGTTTAGTTTAAGAAAGACTTTGGTTGATATTTTTGGTTTAAGGTTTAAGGCTTATCCATTTATTCGGGTTTCATCTAGCCTCAACTGGATACTGTTAATTTTAATGAGAATCCATGATGTAACAAGTAATTCATTTCATAAATAAAATGCATTTTGATGTGACAGTTAGCAATTATTTGATTGAGTTATGGATGGCTAAAGGAACAGGGTGTGAATTTTCTCATACAGGGCAAGCTGAGCGCTGCTCTTGGAGACTGGATACTCCATTAGGGCAACTGAATCCTACTTAAACTAACCAGCACACACATCATATCACACTGTCTTAACCAAAAGGTCAGCAGTTTGAATCCAGCAGCCGCTCCTTGGAAACCCTATGGAGCACTTCTACTCTGTCCTATAGGATTGCTATGAATTGCAATAGGTTCAACGGCAATGGGTTTGGTTTTTGGTTATGCTGTTCCTTATGGAGGCTTGGTGGCACAATGGTTAAGCACTCTGCTGCTAACTGAAAGGTCAGCAGTTGGAACCCACTCAGCATTTCCAAGGAGAAAGACCTGGTGATCTGCTTCCATAAAGATTACAGTCAAAAAAACCCTAGGGACAGTTCTACTGTGTCCCACAGGGTCGCTCTGAGTCGAGAGTTGATTGAATGTCACCCAACAACAACAACATCTGTTTCTTGTCTCGACTTCCTTTCCAGTCGTATACATACCCGTGTTTTACATCATAGGCACTTCAGAGCTAAGACAAGGATAGACAAAGCAAATTATCTGTCAAGTCCCACCTTGAAACTAATTACTGAAGTGTTTTTATGATATTCATGCGGTGGAGCTGGGGCTTAAGAATCTCAAGGAATGTGTTTGCTGGTTTCTTGGTGATGTTGGTCTGTTTTTGCTGTGATTTATGTTTCTATTCCAGAGCACTACCAACTTTGCACGAAAAGGATCCATTTACATTTTACTGAAAGTACAAGGAGTCACTTATGGAGACCTATGTTAACTGACATTGTATTTCCAATTTATCCCAGGGATTTCAATGTGGCTTAGAGATTGCGACGGGATTGCTCTGTAATCAGAAGTTTCTGGATAATGCAAAGAGTTAACACACTCAGCTGCTAACTGAGAGGTTGGAAGTTTGAGTCCACCCAGAGGTGCCTCAGAAGAAAGACCTGACGATCTATTTCTGAAAAATCAGCCACTGAAAACCCTATGGAGCACAGTTCTACTCTGACATACACGGGGGCGCCATGGTTGGAGAAGTCGACAAGATAGCAACTGGTAGAGAGCTCATGATAAGACTGTTCTGTAATCAGCTTCTGATTAAGTATGGAATTCTCATAAAGTACAAACACACAGCATGAGGGATTTGACTGTAATATTGTTAATAAATTTCCCCCAATAGGGAACTGGTTAAGTAAGTAATGGCACATCCATTAAGTTGAATATCATGCATTTGTTCAGAAATGATTTACTTGTATAAACTTCCATACTAAGACGTACAATGTAGCATAAAAAGCCAGTTGCAAAACATTTTAAATACTATGATCCCGATTTCATAAAAACGCACTACAAACAAACGCGTGCATAAATGCAAAAGTCTGTGTGGGTTTGTAGTATAGCTTTACATAGAGCTGTATGTCATTTGAGGAAAAAAACTGGAAAAATCTACAGAAAAATCTGTTAGAGAAATTTCACTTCCTACATTACACATTTCTGTACTGTTTGAACATTTTAAGGACTGACTATATTTTAAAGGATATAATCAAAGAATGTCATAATGGAATTTAAACACAATGAGCTATGGAAATGCCAAACAGTGAAGCATGACTGAAGATGAATAAAAATTTAAATTTTATATGTTCTAGCCCTGGTGGCACAGTGGTTCAAGTGCTTGGCTGCTAAAGGAAAGGTCAGCGGTTCGAACCCACTAGCTGCTCTGGAAGGGGTAAGATGCAGCAGTCTGCTTCTGTAAAGATTTACAACCTTGAAAACCCTATGGGGCGGTTTCACTCTGTCCCATAGGGTCGCTATGGGTTGGAATTGACTCAATGGCAATGGGTGGTTCAGTGGTAGAATTCTCATCTTCCACGCAGGAAACCTGGGTTCCATTCCTGGCCAATGCACGTCATGTGCAGCCACCAACTGTCAACAGCGGCTTCTGAGTCGCTGTGATGCTGGACAGGTTTCAGTGGAGCTTCCAGACTAAGATGGGCTAGGAAGAAAGGTCTGGCCATCTACTTCGAAAATCAGCCAACGAAACTATGGATCCTAATCACCTGTTCCACAACCGATCATGGGGATGGGGCCGGACTGGGCAGAGTTGGTTCCCTTGTGCATGGGATCGCCATGCTAACAACAATAGCAAGCCTCTCACAAAGCACAGAAACATCAAATCAGTGTATCAAGGTGTGAGAGCTTTAATTTACTACTTCCTCTGTGTAGCATACCCATCAGTAGCTTTCCAAAGACATGATTTCTTCTCCCAAAACAATCATGCAATTGAGAGGAATTCTAGACAATATAGTAGGTGATGAGGAAAGATGTTTGGAGAAAAGCAGATACATATATATATATATATATATATATATATATATATTTTTTTTAATTGATGCAAGGTAATCTTCTATATGTCCCAGCCAGATTTTTATCTGAGCCTGGTCATCTGGTTGAATAATTAGTTCAAGCGTAATTAGGGGAATATTTGATCAAGCTGGAGATCTTCATACTTAGTTGTTGTTATGTGTTGTTGCGTCAATTCCAACTTATAGCGACCCCATGTGACAGAGCAGAACTGCCCCATAGAGCTTCCTAGGCTGTTATCTTTAAGGGAGCAGATGGCCACGTCTTTCTCCTGAGTAGCCGCTGGGTGGTTTTGAACTGCCAGCCTTTTGTTAGTAGTTGAATGCAGACCATTTGAGCCACCCAGGGACCTTTTTTTTGACATGCACATGTAATTATCGCAGTAGAGATCCAGCTTCAAACAGCGTTATTATAACTAGTATCGTTGCATATCTGTCTGCAGATGATCACTATGTTTATTAGATATTTTGCGCCTGATTTTTGTAACCATTAAAATTCCACAACATAAAATTATTATGTTGTTCTTGTTGCTGTGTGTGCCGTTGGGTTGATTCCGACTCATAGTGCCCCCCCCATGTGACAAAGCAGAACTGCCCCCATAGGGTTTTCTAGGCTGTAGTCTTTACAGGAGCAGATTGCCAGGTCTTTTCTCCCACAGAGCTGCTGGGAAGGTTCGAACCGCCAATCCTTCGGTTAGCAGCCTTGTGCTTAACCGTTGTGCCATCACTGCTTCTTTTCCGTAATTGTACTAAGGTGTTTTTCCAAAACTTAAAACATCATCAGGATGAGAAGGCAGGAAGGGACAGGAACGGGATGAACGGACACAGGGAACCCAGGGTAGAAAGGGGGAGAGTGCTGTCACATTGTGGGGATTGCAACCAATGTCACAAAACAATATCGTTTGAAAGATGTTTAAAATGTCCACATTAGCAATAAACAATAAATAAATAAGCAATAAATAAATGTGTAACCATGCTATTCCTCTTCTTTGTGAAGATAAGTTAGAGGCTTCAGTAATGACTCTTGTAAGGAGATTTTCCCTTTCAGAGTCTTAGAGATATTTTTGTAGAACTGTAATAATGACAATGAAAGCTTTGGAAGCTCACAGTGAAAACCTATTGTCACTCCATTAACAGAGTCTTTGACTTCCTAAAACAGTTCTTGTTCAAATAAATTATAATACCTGCTGCCTTCCAGTTGATTCCTATTCACAGCGACCCTATAGGACAGAGTGGAACTGCTGCTTAGGGTCTTCTAGGCTGTAATCTTGATGGTGGCATAGCTTCCAGCATCACAGCAACACGCAAGCCCCCACAGATGACAAACTGACAGATGTATGGGGGAAGCAAGGATGGTGAGACCTCGTCTCACATACTTGGGATATGTTGTCAGGAGGGACCAGTCCCTGGAGAAGGACATCACACTTGGTAAAGTAGAGGGTCAGCAGAAAAGAGGAAGGCCCTCAACGAGATGGATTGACACAGTGGCTGCAACAATGCACACAAGCGTAACAACGGTTGTGAGGGTGGCGCAGGACAGGGCAGTGTTTTCATTCTGTGGTGCAGAGGGTGGCTATGAGTCAGAACTGACTGAACATCACCACCAACAACAAAAGCAGTCTTTAAGGCAGCAGACCACCAGGTCTTTTCTCCCAAGGAGAGGCAGGTGGGTTCGAACCACTAACCTTTTGGTTAGCAGCTGAGCGCTTAACCACTGCACCACCAGGGCTCCTGTCTTCCAACGTAGGGGGCTTATCTTCTATGACTGTATCAACCACTATTCTGTTGTGATCCACAGAGTTTTCAGTGGCTGTTTTTCAGAAGTAGATCATCAGACCTTTCTTCCTAGTCTTTCTTAGTTTGGAAGCTCTGCTGACACCTGTCTGGCGTGGGTGACTGTGGTGCTATTTGAAATAGCAGTGGCATAGCTTCCAGTATCACAGCAACAAGCAAGCCCCCATGGTATGACAAACATGCATTTTGTTGTTGCTGTTCTGTGCCGTACAGTCGATTCTGACTCACAGAGACCCTACAGGACAGAGCAGAATTGCCCCGTAAGAGTTCCCAAGGCTGGAATCTTTATGGAAGCAGACTGCCACATCTTTCTCCTGTGGATCGTCTAGTGGGTTCCAACCACCGACCTTTCAGTTAGCAGCTGACCATTTAACCACTGTGCCACCAGGACAACTTAAAGACATGTTAAATTCTTGAATTTGAAATTCCCATATGTAGAAAAGCTAGCACAGGTTGGAAGCATATCAAAATCTATATTTTAACACCCTATCCCTTTAAGATCTAAAAATGAGAATGTTAACTTGTTTTATATTGGGTTCCATGACATTTTCCGGAACACTCAATTCCATAAAAGTCAGCACAGCCATTTATATAAGACACGGGAGTTTTTATATGTTAAAAAAAAAAAAAAAAAGCCAATTCTGATTTACTAAATGTCAATGTCAATTTGAAATTCTATTGAGGTTGGAAAAGCAGCTCTTTGCCATGGATACTGAAAAACATGAATCATTTTAAAGATTAAACATATTTTTACATTTTCTTGAACCTCTGAGCCATCTTGAGGAGGATTTGTCACCTAGAAAGTCTTTTTTTGGGGTAGGGGGGCTGTTGAGTTGATTCTGACTCATGGTGACCCCATATGTAATAGAGTAGAACCCATCCATAGGGTTTCCACAGCTGTAACCTTTACAGAAGCAGATCACCATACCTTTCTTCTGTGGTGTCGCCAATCTTTTGGTTAGCTGCTGAGGGCAAACCATTTGTGCCACTGTCTTAGTTCTCTAGTGCTGCTATAACAGAAATACCAAAAGGGTGTGGCTTTAACAAACAGAAGTTTATTCTCTCACAGTCTAGGAGGCTAGAAGTCTGAATTCAGGGCATCAGCTCCAGTGGAAGGCTTTCTCTCTCTGTTGGCTCTGGAGGAAGATCTTCGTCAGCAATCTTCCCCTGGAGTAGGAGCTTCTCAGTGCAGGGACCCTGGGTCCAAAGGACACAGTTGCACTCCTGGTGCTTCTTTCTTGGTGGTACGAGGTCCGCCTGCCTCTCTGCTCACTTCTCTCTTTTATATCTCAAAGGAGATTGATTTAAGACACAAAAAACACAACCTAATCTTACAGATTGAGTCCTGTCTCATTAACATACTGCCGCTAATCCCACCTCATTAACATCATAGAGGTAGGATTTACAACACACAGGAAAATCGCATCAGATCACAAAATGGTGGACAATCACACAATACTGGGAATCATGGCCTAGCCAAGTTGACAACACATTTTAGGGGGACACAACTCAATCCATAACAGCCACACAGGGATCCAGAGCCCAACAGCATTCAAAACATATGATTTTTAAGTACTCACGGGTAATATTAATGTTGGCCTTATTTCTACTGTGGACGCCTGTGTAGAAGCCCAGCGCTTCTGTACATCATTTGATATGTATTTAAGAGAGAGACTGAGGACCAGAAAAATGGACTGATTTCTCTGAGTGCCTAAGAAAATTCACAAAGGTCACTGATGATTGTGGAATGTACCCAAAAACAGAGGAAAAAAATTAAAGCATAATAAAGCAGAGACACAGTGATTGTAGGATTCCCCTTTGTAACAAAGACATCTGTTACCCACAGCTCAGAGGTTATTGCACTCTGTGACTTTAACTTCAGGTAATTTCTCTTGCTTCCTGAGAAATAGTTCTAAAGCTTTGGACTTCCCTGCATCATTGATGTGCCTTTATTATTTTAAAACTTCTAGACTACACCTGTGGATTTGTGCAAATGAATGGAGGGGGGCTGGCCTGGCCACGGAGACCACCCAGTAGCTTGACCTTAGCTGATCTCAGGAGGGAAAAATGATTCAATCCATCATGCTAAGATTAGCCAGTGTGTGTCAGAGTAGGACAGTGCTCCACAGGGTTTTCAATGGCTGATTTTTCAGAAGTAGATCACCAGGCCTTTCTGCTGAGGCACCTCTGGGTGGACTCGAACCTCCAACCTTTTGGTTAGCAGACGAGCACGGGAACTATTTACTCAGGGAGTCCACATATTCACATTAATCCTTAATTAAGTGATAAAATGGAAGCTTGAAGAACGTAAGCCACTGACCAAAAGTCAAACTTCCAACAAGGGAGGAAACCTCATTTCAGAGTAAATGTCCTACAAACCCACGTGACCATGACCCCCAGGAAGCAAATATATATTGAGACGTGACAGTCTGCTTCCGTAAAGATTTACAGTCTTGGAAATCCCACAGGGCAGTTCTACTCTGTCCTGCAGGGTTGTTGTCTTAGGCCGGGTTCTCTAGAGAAGCAAAACCAGTAAAGTGTATAAATATATATAGAGAGAAAGATTTATATCAAGGAAACAGCTCACGCGATTGAAGAGACTAGAGCGTCCCAAGTCTGTGGATCAGGGTAGAGGCCTCTCCCAAGTCGCAGAAGCTGGCAAGCCCAAGATTGGCAGGTCGGAGAGCAGGGCTCCTGATCACTGGCTGTGCAGATCGACGAATCCCAGGTTCGGCAGGTAAGCTGACAGCTCAAGTCCCAAGAACGGGAGATGAGACGACAGGAAGCAGCCACAGGATCCAGAGAGAGCAAAAAGCCAGAACGTCTGCTTATATTCAGATGCGGGCCACACCCCCAAGGAGACTCCCTTTCATCTGACTGGCTACTCACAGTATATTCAATCATGGGAGTGATTACATTAAAACACGGAGAATCATGGCCCAGCCAAGTTGACACACAATCTTAACCGTCACAGTCGTCATGAATTGGAATCGACTTGAAGGCAGTGGGTTTGGTTTCTTGGATTTAGGCATTTTAGATAATGTCACTCAGTTTGAACGGCCCAACATATTCTATAGGAGTTGCCCAAACACTGTGGGGGGAAAAAAATCCATGAAGCAGCTCACGGTACCTAATAACCAGACTTCAGTTTTAACATCCTTTTCAGTTCATGGGAGCCCTGGTGGCACAGTGGTTAAGTGCTCGGCTGCTAACCAAAAGGTCAGTGGTTCAAATCCACCAACCGCTCATCGGGAGGAAGATAGGGCAGTCTGCTTCTGTAAAGATTTACAGCCTTGGAAACCTTATGCGGGCAGTTCTACTCTGTCCCGTAGGGTTGCTATGAGTCGGAATTGACTTGATACACAACAAAATGTACACCTGTTCAACAAATTCTCCGTGTACAGATCAATGCCGTTGGTTATATTCTTCATATGGGGTCACCATTCTTGCTATCTCTACCCCATTGTTTCACCATCATTCACTTTCACCCTCTGTGCCCCTTAAAATTCTCACTGGTGCTTAGAGTTATTGTTGTCAATCTGATCCCATGTAGATAATTCTTTAAAAGAGCAGAATGTTCAAGGTTGACATCCTTTATTAGTCTAAACTGTTGTTTTGTTTACAGATGGCTTCATGGGATAGTTCTGGTTCAAGAATTAAAGATTATTTCAGGACAATAGATTCAGGGGCTCCCCAAGTCTCAATGGATCCAGTAAGTCTGGTTTCCATAGGAATTTGATGTTCTGTTCCACATTTTTCCTCCTTTTGATCAAGATCCATCTATTGGGTCCATGATCAAAACATTCAGCAATGGTAGCCAGGCACCATCTAGTTCTTCTGGTCTCATGGCAAAGGAGAGTATAGTTCATGGAGGCAATTTGGGACGCATTACCTTTCCTCCTCCTATTCCTGCCTCTCCTTGTTCCTCTGTTGCTCCAGATGAATAGAGACTAAATTTTGTAACTTGGATGTCTGCTGGGAAGCTTTTAAGACCCTGGGCACTAGTCAACAAACCAGGAGGTAGAACAGAAACTTTAAAAAGCTCATTCAGCCTGACTGGGTAGACTCATGAGCCGGGAACCTAAACCATGAACCCATCTTTGTCTCTTTCAGCTTCTGGTAGCTGAAAACTTCCCCCACAGAAGCTGAAATCATCTAGTTTTGAAGAATGTCTTCTCAGAGCTTCAAAAAAAAATAGCTGCACCCAGCAACATGTGTTCTTGAGACTACAGTAGAGTATGCCATGCTCTTCACTTCCATTGCTGTCATACACACACAGTCACAAAATACTACAGCTGGGAATGGAAAGAAACAGACTTTGAGCAGGAGTAAGGTGCCAGATCATACAACGGCTTAGCTTAAATATTAACAAACACTTAGTAAATTAATCACTTTGACTGTGCACTCCTAAAGGTTTAGCTTTTCAAGTCATACAACACTGCTTTTTAAGAAGTATGTCTGTTCTTATTTCTCACAGTGGAGGAAAACTTATGGAAAGAGTGTGATGTTTGTTATAATTGAGAAATGTCATCCTTAGCTCATAAATAGAATGGCCTTTACTCTTATCATAAAAATCATGATTCACCCTAGACCGGGGGGATCTGTTATTAATTGTTCTTGGTGCTAGCTGTTGTCTAGTTGATCCCTTCATGGAGACACCATGTGTGCAGAGTAGAACTGTGCTCCATAGGGTTTTCAAAGGCTGATTTTTCAGAAGTAGATCCCTTCAGGTCTTTCTTCCGAGGTGCCTCTGGGTGAAGAAGAACCTCCAACCTTTAGGTTAGTGTCGTTGTTAGGTGTCATCAAGTAGATTCTGACTCTTGGTGACCCCATTGGTGCAGAGTAAAACTGTGCTTCATGGGGTTTTTAACGGCTATAATCTTCAAAGAAAGATTGTGAGGCCTTTCTTCTTCAGAGCCACTGGGTGGATTCGAACCAACAACCTTAAGGTTAGCAGTTGAGGGCAAACCAGTTGTTGCACCCCAAACCCACAAACACACTGTCGTCGAGTTAATTCTGACATAAAGAGACCCCATAGGGTTTCCAAGGCTGTAAATCTCTACGGAAGCAGATTTCCACATCTTTCTCCCAAGGAACCATTGGTGGTTTCAAATTGCCAGCCTTCCAGTTAGCAGTCGATCGCTTTAACCGCTGAGCCACCAGGGCTCAAGTGCTCCACCCATGGAACCAAACAAATGAGGACGAATGTATATATGCTTTGTTGGTGTTGTTAAATGCCATCGAGTCAACTCTGACTCATAGCAACCCCATGTGACAGAGGAGAACTGCTCCATAGGGTTCTTCTTGGTTGTAACCGTTACAGGAGCAGATCTCCAGGCCTTTCTTCTGTGGAGCCCTTGGGTGGGCTCAAACCACCAACCTTTAGGTTAGCAGTCGAGCTCAAAGCATCAGCAGTGCCTAGGGAACGAATGTCTACATACTTCCATGTCTCATTTGAATAAACTCTTTACACTGGCTTCTGTGTTGAAGGAGAGAAAGTCAAGGCAACTGTACACAAAATTTTAATTTTGAAACAGACCTTTTCAGATGGTTTCAACAGCTAGGACAGAAGATATATCATTGACTAAAATGCCAAGGTTCAACTGTATTTCCAGAACGCAAACTAGAGTTGTTGGGGAAATTGGGCCTGGCACCCAATGGATATCAAGAGGGATTGTTGTGAAACTTGGTTACTTAAAACTCAGAGGGGGAAAGGCAGCCATGGAATAAAACCCACGCCGGAGAGCAGATGGGGAGTCTGTGCTTCATTTCCATAAAACACGGTGTCATTGCCAATTGTCACCCTACATGCCACAGGCTGGGTCTGCAAAGGCAGTACGGGTCTCCATCAAGCTGGGGATGAATCTAGTCTGCTCTCTGAGGAAAAGGTAGGGAAGACTGTCGCTGACAGAATGGGGTCATTTTATCGTGGGGACAGAGAATAGTTATCACCTGGGTGAGTTTGATGACATTTAGGGTTTCCACTTAGTCCTTTCTGGCGCATGGACTGAGGACAAAACTGATTTCTTACACAGAAACGTATTGAGGACGTATTTTAAAATATCATAAAACTGATGACTGTTAAGAGGAACTCTTCTTTAAATCCACGTGACACCGTTCGTTCTTCGTTTCTTTGATCAACAATCTTAGGGCTTGCAACACAAACAACAAAATAAACTAGATGCCATCGAGTTGACCCCGACTCAGGGCGCCCCATGTGTGTCAGAGTAGAACTGTGCTCTGTAGGGTTTTCAACGGCCGATGTTTCAGAAGTAGATCACAAGGCCTTTCTTCTGAGGCGTCTCTGGGTGGACTTGAACCGTCAACCTTCTGGTTAGCAGCTGAGCGCTTAGCTGTTTGTGCCACCCAAAATAAAAACCAAACCAGTTGCCATCGAGTCAATTCTGACTCATGGCGACCTCATGTGTGTCAGAGTAGAACTATGCTCCAAAGGGTTTCCAATTGCTGATTTTTTGCGTAGAAGTCAGTCAGTCACACAAGGGCAGATGTTGTATCATCCCACTTATATGGAATGTTTGGAAGAGGTGAATGCACACAGACCAAGGTTTAGTGGTGGTTACCTGAATGGGAGGGAAAGGGAAATGGGGGGTTATTGCTTAAGGGCTACTGAGTCTTTGTCAAAAACGCCTACGAATATATCCTAGAGAAATAAGAGCCGTCACACAAATAGACATATGCACACCCATGTTCATGGCAGCATTGTTCACAGTAGCAAAAAGATGGAAACAACCTAGATGCCCATCAACAGATGAATGGATAAACACACTGTAGTACATACACACAATGGAGTATTATACAAAGATAAAGAATAATTATGAATCTGTGAAGCATCTCATAACATGGATGAAACTGGAAGACATTATGCTGAGTGAAATAAGTCCATCACAAAAGGACAAATATTGTATGAGACCTCTATTGTAAAAACCCATGAAGAAGTTCACACACAAAATGTAACAATCTTTGTTAGTTACAAGGGATGGGAGGAGTGGGGGTGGGGGGCAACACTAAATAGACAATAGATACGTGGTAACTTTGGTGAAGGGTAAGACAGTACATAATACTGGGGAAGCCAGCACAACTTGTACAAGGCAAGGTCATGGAAGCTCCACAGACACATCCAAACTCCCTGAGGGACGGAATTGCTGGGCAGAGGGCT
>NW_004444070.1:3465236-3495084 GCF_000243295.1 Trichechus manatus latirostris | reverse complement strand
AAAAAAAAAAAAAAAAAAACAACCCCTTGAGTTGATTCTGACTCAACGGTAACCCTGTGTGTGTGTCAGAGAAGAATAGTGCTCCATGGGTTTTTAATAAATAACTGTGACCTTTCAGAAGCAGGTCAGCAGGCGTTTCTTCTGAGGCGCCTCTGGGTGGACTCGAACTTGTAACCTTTCTGTTAGCAGCAGAGCATGTGAACCAGGTAGGGGAAGGACAGGAGAAAGGGGCGCCTTTTCTCTCTCAGTCTCCATCCCAGTCTGGTGCGTCCTGTGTCTGCATCTGCAGCAGCACCGGAGAGCTCCATTATCACACCCCGAGACCACACAGAGAAGGAAGGCTGAAGGAATTCAGGGGGAGAAAGCTCAGTCACTCCACTGTCCTGCTCCTGTGCACGAATCCTCTGTGTCTTGCTCAGGGGAGCAGGCTCTCAGCTGCCGGGAAAGAGGTTCTGAGAAAAGGTTATGCTTTTATTTGCAGGGCTGTGCCTGGCTGACATACAATGGAGAGAAGCAGGCACTCAGACTGGCTCCCTGTCCTTCAAGCCTAGGAAACACACATTGGTTTGCAGCACCCTTGGAAAACACACACAGGGGAGATGACTCCGTGCATGGTTCTTCCTACTAGCCTGGAGCATCAAGCCTTGCTGACTCCTGCTACTCCACAGCTACTGAATACCGTGTGATCTGCAAATGCACCAATCCCTTCCCCATCACACCATGACTACCCTCCCCTCTGTATCTCTTCAACTCCTGCTGTTGTTCTAAACTGCTGTCAAGTTGGCTCCTGACACCTGGGGACCCCATGCACAATGTAATGAAATGCTGCCTGGTCCTGCACCATCCCCATGATAGGTTTTGGATCGGACCATTGAGAGCCATACTGTTTTCATTGGCTGATTTCCGGAAGTAGGTCGCCAGGTCTTTCTTCCTACTCTGTCTTAGTCTAGAAGGTCTGCTGAAACCTGTTTGGTATCACAGCAACACGCAAGTCTCCACTGACACAGAGGTGGGGGTTGTCTGTACATAAGGTACACTGGCCGGGAATCAAACCTGGCTGTCCCTCATGGAAGGTGAGGATTTCCAGCCCTGAAATCTGATTTCCAATCTGGGTTGGATGTCAAGAAGTATTTCAAGGTGTGCTGTTATACACTGAATTGTATCCCCCTCAAAAGATATTTTAAAGTCCTAATCCCTGGTATGTCTTTCATTTGTTCATTTTTTTTGCAGTCCATGGTATATTCGGTATTCTACTGTCTTGGAAGAAGTACAACCAGAATGCTCCTTAGAAGGAGGGATGGAGAGACTATGTCTCACATACTTTGGACATGTCACCAGGAGGGATCAGTCCCTGGAGAAAGACGACTTGCTTGGTAAAGTAGAGGGTCAGTGGAAAAGAGGAAGACCCTCAACAAGATGAATTGGCACAGGGGCTACAACAATGGGCTCAAGCATATCAAGGATTGTGAGGATGGCACAGGGCCGGGCAGTGTTTTGTTCTGTTGTACACAGACAGGGTCGCTATGAGTTGGAACCCACTTGATGGCACCTAACAACGTAAGAACAAACAAAGCCTGGTATACCTAATCCCTGGACCTTGTTTAGAAATAGCGTTTTTGAAGATGTTATCAGTTACCATGAGGTCATACTGGAGTACAGTGGGTCTAATCCCATCTGAGTAATGTTCTGATAAAAAGAACAGACAGGAAGACAGACACATAGACAGGAAGGTCACCCAGGTAAAGATGTATCTACAAACCAAGGGATGCCTGGGGCTACCAGAAGCTGGAAGAAGAAGGAAGGATCCTTCCCTAGAGCCTTTGGAGAGACACAGCCCCGCCAGCACCCTAAATTCAGACTCCTGGCCACAAGAACTCTGAGACAATAAACTTCCCTTCTATAAACCACCAAGTTTGAGGGATTTTGTTACAGTCACCCTAGGAGACGAAACTTAGCTCCATACTGCAAAAATCCATTTATGGGGCTGCCTACCCCTCAGCCTGTGAGCTAAGTCATTGCGAGCAAAACCACAAGCTTAGTGGCTGATCAACAGATACATATTTTTTCAATGAACGAAACAATGATTCATACCCAAGAAGACTGGAAAATCTCTAATGCTATATTTTTATGGTGGATGCCGGCTCACTTTGCTCTGCTGTTCTAGTCAGATCACGCATTTCTGGACGAAATCTGAATGGGGATTGATGCTCTAAATGGATGTTGGCAAAGAAAAGGAGCTTGTTGGGAAATCAGCGTTGCTAGTCACTTCCTCCATCAAAGTGCATGCTTTTTATAGTGGGCGAACACTGAAAACAAAGTGCTGAGTGAAATAAGTCATTCACAAAAGGACGAACATCGTAGGATCCCACTGATGTGAAAAATCTAGAATAGACAAGTGCGTAGAGACCCACTAGTGGTCACCAGGGGCAGATAAAGAACGATGGTTAAGCACTCAGCTAATGACCAAAAGGTTGGCAGTTCCAACCCATTCAGTGTCTCCGCAGGAGAAAGACCTGGCAATCTGTTTCCATAAATATTACAGACTAGAAAACCCTATGGAAGCCCTGGTGGCGTAGCAGTTAAGAGCTACAGCTGCATACCAGAAGGTCAGCAGTTTGAATCCACCAGGTGCTCCTTGGAAACCCTACGGGGCAGTTCTACCCTGCCCTATAGGGTTGCTATGGGGAACTTCTATAGGGTCCATGTGAGTCGGAATCAACTCGACAGCACCTAACAACAACAACACCTGGGGTTGGCAGGAGGGAGGGGTAAAAGAAGACAGCTGCTTATGGGATACTGAGCTTCTGTTAAGGGTGATGGAAAATTTTGGAAAGAATAATGGTGATGATGGCTGTACAACATGATGAGCACAGTTAATGTCACTGGATTATACACGTGAAGAATGCTGAAAATGGCCACTGTTTGGTTACACATATCTCTACCATGATAGAAATAACGCAGGCTTTTTGAGGTGGCTCCCTGTATTTCCCATTTTCCCACATGTCTGAAGACTTTCCCTCATCTTGTTTGTACCGATGAGATCTTGCCGTGTTATGGGTGAGTGTGAGTGTTTGCATGTATAAACGGTTCATCTAAAATAGTCACACATTTGGAAAGAAAATCGACTCATAAGAGTTTCTTAGTTTCTTACCACAAGGGGGGTGGCTTTGACAAACAGAAATTTATTTCCTCATAGTTTAGGAGGCTAGAAGTCTGAATTCAGGGCCCTGGGTCTAGGGGAAGGTTTTCTCTCTCTGTTGGCTCAGTGGGAAAATCCTTGTCTCAGCTTCTGTAGCCCCGGCTTTCCCTGCTTCTTTGGTGTTCCTCACCTGGTGTCTACCTTCCCCTGTTTATGGTTGCTGATTTTTGTGTCTGTGTTGCTCTTTATATCACTCAGAAGTGATCAGATCTCACTAACATAACAAAGAAAACCCTACTTTGAAATGGGATTACATCCACAGGCATAGGAGTCAGGATTCCAACACATATTTTTGGGAGACACAATTCAATCCACAGCATATGAGTAAATTCATGCATCTGAGTAATGATGATCATCCCTGAAGATATTTTAAAAGTCTGGCTCTAAATATCCTCCAAAGAACAGTTTGTAGTTTTAAAAAAGTATGCAGTTTTAATGACTAAATTGTTCTGTAGGTTGCATGATGTTTTGGATTCAATGTGTCCCCCAAAAAATCTGTGTTGTAAATCCCGATACTGAGCCCTGGTGACGCAGTCGTTAAGGGGTCAGCTGCTTACCAAAAGGTCGGCAGTTTGAATCCACCAGGTGCTCCTTGGAGACCTTATGGGGCAGTTCTACTCTGTCCTATAGAGTCGCTGTGAGTCAGAATCAACTCAATGGCTATGAGTTTAGTTTGGTTTTACACCTGTGGTTATAATCCCATTTGGGAATGGGTTTTCTTTGTTATGCTTATGAGACAGGATTATTGTAGGGTATGCCTTGAGTCAATTTCTTATAAGACATAAAAGGAGCAGATTGAACAAACAGAGATGGGGGAAGATAGATGCCAAGCCACATGAAGATCTCCAAGGAACCAGGAAACAGCAGCTCAAGAGACAAGGACCTTCCCCGAGAGCCCACAGAGAGAGAAAGCCTTTCCCTAGAGCTGGTGCCCTGAATTTGGACTTCTAGCCTCCCAGACTGTGAGAAAATAAATTTCTGTTTGTTAAAGCCACCTGCTTGTGGTATTTCTGTTACAAGCAGCACCAGATGACTAAGACACATGGTCTAGTCCCTGAGTCTGGATTGAACAGAGTCCATCACCTGGGAGAAACATCATCCACTCAATCCCCTCGAACACCCCAGGCCTCCTTTGATTTCTCTGAGTGGTTCCTCCCTCACCCACATCTCCTCCCTCCAGAATCAGCTTGGCGGTTGCTGTCAGCTCAACACATGATTACTATGACTAAAAAAGAAAGCAAAACAAGACAAACATTTTCAAGTCCTTTTCACATCACAATAATTAAATTGTGGCAGAAGCTGCACCTTTTAAACCAACGAATTCTGTTGCTGTTAAGCTTATTCCAATTCATGGTGACCCTATGTGTGTCAGAGTAGAACTGTGCACCAGAGGGTTTCCTTGGCTCTGACGATTATGGAAGCAGATTGCCAGGCCTTTCTTCTGTGGTGCTGTCGGGTGGGTATGTCTTAGTCATCTAGTACTGCTCTAACAGAAATACCATGAGTGGGTGGCTTTAACAAAGAAAAGTTTATTCTCTCACACTGCAGTTGGCTACAAGCCCAAATTCAGGGCATCAGCTCCAGGAGAAGGCTTTCTCTCTCTGTCAACTCTGGAGGAAAGTCCTTGTGATGCATCAGTCTTGCCTTGGTCTGGGAGCATCTCAGCTCAGGAACCTCAGGTCCAAAGGATGCGCTCTGCTCCTGGCACTGCCTTCTTGGTGGTGTGAGGTTCCCATGTGTCTCTGCTTGCTTCTCTATTTTATATCTCAAAAGAGATTGGCTTAAGACACTATCCAATCTTGTAGACGTCATCCGTATAACCTCATCATAGTGATAGAGTTTACAACACAGAAGGAAATCACATCAGATTATACAATCATACTAAACTCGGGATCATGACACAACCAAGTTGACAGATATTTTTGAGAGACACACTTCAATCCATGACAGGGTACAAGCGTCAACCTTTCAGTTACTAGCTGGGCGCAAACCGTTTTTGGCATTCAGGGAGGGACCTTCCTCACCTTCTACCGGTCTCAGTGGGAACTTCTTCTTTTCTCCAGGACTCCAAACACTTCCCATGTTACATGCTCTGTGGGCTGCCTTCATTCCTAGCTTCCTAAGAGGCTATTTACCCAGGATTTTTTATTTAATGTCTTTCTAGACTTTCAACACCCATCAAGCAGTGTACAAAATCTTGTCTCTTTCATATAAACTTTTTTTTCTTTTCTAGATCTATCCTGTTGAAATATGAAAACATCTACAGCCCTACTTTCAGAAACACACTATTCTTTCCTTTCAAGTTTAAGTCATATGAATGACAAGGTTACATCTACCTACTGTATGTGTTTCTTACCTACTGTCTTACTTATCAAGGGCTGCTGTCACAGAACTGCCACAAGTGGGTGGCTTTAACAAAGAGAAATTCATCTAGGAGGCTAGAAGTTCGAATTCAAGGTGCCAGCTCTAGCGGAAGGCTTTCTCTCTCTATTGGCTCTGGGAGAAGGTCTTTGTCTCTTTTCAGCTTCTATTCCTTGGCTCTTTGGTGATCTTCGTGTGGCATGGAGTCTATCTTCCTTCCTTCATCACTGCTTGCTTTTCTACCCTGATCTGCTTTGTTTATATCTCAAAGATGATTGGCTTAAAACACACCCTACACTGGTATGGACTCTTTAACACAACAAAGAAAACCCATTCCCAAATGGGGTTATAACCACAGGTATAGGGGTTAGGATTTACAACACTTATTTCTGGGGTACACAATTCAATCCATAACACCTACTTAGATGCCTGCCGTCAAGTGTAGCTTAGAAGCTCTTAGAAGGAAGAGGTTGAGCTCAACTCAATTTCCAATCAACACCAGATCTGCTGCCGTCCGACTCAAGCAACCCTACAGGACAGAGTAGAACTGCCTCATAGGGTTTCCAAGGAGCAGCTGGTGGATCAGAACTGCTGACCTTTTGCTTAGCAGCTGAGTTCTTAACCTCTGCGCCACCAGGACTCCTCCAATACACACAGATAGCAAGAATCAGAGCAATGATGACAAAGGAGCATAAGGAATCTTATAATGATAAACAGCCACAGACGTAATTGAATCCAACTTATCTTCCAGAACAAGAATCCTTTCTTACGCATCTTGCCCGCTCCTTGTTCAGCGGCTGATTAAACGCCTTCAATGACAGAGAATTCATTGTCCCCTTAGGAAATGCATTCTAAGGCTGGAGGGCATTAATTCTTAGAAATAATCAATAATTATTAGAAATTATTAGAAATAAAAATAATTATGCCCTAGGTCTTGTTATGGATTGAACTGAACCTCCCCCTGCCCAGAAAAATTACGTGTAAGTCTGTTATGAATTAAATTGTGTCCTCCTAAAATATGTATGGCAAATCCTAAGCCCTAAAAAAAAAACTGCTGCCATCGAGTTGATTCCGACCAATAGCGACCCTATAGGACAGAGTAGAACTGCCCCATAGGGCTTCTGAGGGACAGCTGATAGATTTGAACTGCCGACCTTTTGGTTAGCAGCCAAGCTCTTAACCACTGTGCCACCAGGGCTCCTCCTAACCGTCATACCTGTGGATAAAGGAGCCCTGGTAACATGGTGGTTAAGCACTAGGCTGCTAACTGAAAGGTCCACAGTTGGAACTCACTACCGCACCACAGGAGAAAGATACAGCGATCTGCTTCCATGAATGTTACAGCCTAGAAAACCCTATGGGGCAATTCTACTGTGTTCTATAAGGTTGTTATGAGTCAGAATCTACTTGACGGCAACAGCCTTTTGGGGGGGCTGTTTATACGTATGGATGTAATTTCATCTGGGAGTAGGGTTTTCTTTGTTATATTAATAAGGTCATATCATTGTAGGGTGTGTTTTAAGCCAATCACTTCTGAGATCTAAACGAGCACTCTAGGCAGAAAAGAAGGCAAACAGGGAAGACCAACACTACTGGAAGACGACTGCAGGTAGACCAGTCTCCTATCCCAGGAACTCCAAGGATGGTTGTCCAGAGAAGCTAAAACAAGGATTTCCCCAGAACCTACAGACAGAAAGTCTTCCCCTAGAGCCAGTGACCCGAATTCAGATTTCTAGCCTCCTGAACTGTGAGAGAATAAATTCTGTTTGCTAAAGCCACCCACTTGTGGTATTTCTGTTATAGCAGTCCTAGGTAACTAAAACCAAGTCCTAACCCTGTACCTGTGGATGTGACCTTGCTTGCCAACAGGGTCTTTCTTTGAAGATGTTATCAGTGAAGTGAACATGAGCTCACACTGGGATATGGGAAGTCCTATTTCCTCTGGAGTGGTGTCTTACAAAAGGGGAGAATGGACATGAAAACGGAGTCCCACAAGAGCAAGACGCCATGGAAAGACATATCTAAAAGCAGCCAGGGAATGCCAAGAAATGCCTGGGACTACCAGAAGCTGTGCGAGACAAGGACATATCTCACTGTGGAATGGATTGCAAACAGCCAACATCATACTCAGTAAAGACTGAGAACTTTCCCCTTGAAAATAGAAAACATGACAAGCATGCCCACTCTCAGCACTCCTATTCAATATCATACTGGAAGTCCTAGCCAGAGCAATAAGACAAGAAAAAGAAACAAAAGGTGTCTGAATTGGAAAGGAAGAGGTAAAACTATCGTTATTGGCAGATGACATGATCCTTTATGAAGAACACCCCGAAGAATCTATAAAAAGCTTCTAGAAGCAATAGAGGAGCTTAGCAAAGTTGCAGGACACAAGGTCAACACACAAAAATCAGCTGGGTTTCTATACACCAGCAATGAGAAATCTGACAAGGAGATTAGAGTTGACAGGGAGAGCATAGCCCTGCTGATGCTCTGAATTTCGAATCCCAGCCTCCAGAACTATGAGACAATCAATACATTTCTGTTTTTTAAAGCCACCCACTTTGTGGTATTTTTGTTACAGCAGCACTAGCGGGCTAAGACAGGCTAGGTGGAGTGTTAGCTTACTTTCACAAGTAATTGGCCAACTATCCACAATCCTGGCTCCAACCTCATCCCAAGAACTACTGCTGCCTTGACACATGGGCAGTTTGCCATGTCCACCAATCTGAGCCCCTCAGAAGAGGAATGCCACCCTGAATCATGTGAATCATACCCACATTGGGCACTGATGTTTTCACTCCATGCAACTTCCTTGGGTACTAGCTGCAGGAGAACTCTCTAACTCTAACCCAGCGATAGATAATTTTATGTGTCCTCTCAGCTAGCCTATGGTGCCCAGGGCTTTGGCCAAACACCAGTCTACATATTGTTATGAAGTAGTTACATGGGATTAAATTAGTTGACCACAAGTAAAACTGACTGCCTTCCATAATGTGGGTGGGCCTCAAGCAATCAGTTGAAGACCTTAGGAGCAAAAGAAGGAGTCTCCGTAGGCTGTGTTCTGCCTCCAGACCATGTATAGGCATTTTGCCAGAATCCACTCCTTCTTCACTCTTCCCGTCACCTAACCTACGGACTTTAGACACAAGCCTGCAGGAATCTCCAGCCTGTTGCCTGACCTATGAATTTTGAATTTGCTAGCCCCTACAACTGCATAAGCTAATCCTTTAAAATAAATTTCTCTCTATATATAAATAGGCGATAGATAGGTAGGTAGTTAGGTGGATGGATGGATGGATGGGTTGGTGGGTGGGTGGGCGGATGGATGGATGGATGGGTATGTAGACAGACAGACAGGTGTATAGGGATAGAGATACAGATATATATCAGTGGTTCTGTTCCTCTGGAGGACCCTGACCAAGACAGAGGCCATCTGCACCTAGCTCGCCACCCTGCAGCCCAGCTGCTCAGCTTTCCATCGGTGTCACTGGTGCCCAGGGAGACCATAGTGAATTCCATCCACCGAGTCTTGAACAGCGTCAGCAAGTTGCATTTACACTGATTTGCAACTGTTCCTTTTCATACCAGCTACAAGATATGTTCCCCCATGCAGGCGGATCATGGTCTCTTCTTTGACTTTGACCCGGTTGCTAAAAGAGGGATCAAGTCACCGCTGATCCATGGTTGAGTCTCCGTCATTTTCAATTCAGGGAAATGAGCTCAGGATGGCGACGTGGATTCAGCAGACAGAAAGGGCACAGCCAATGAGCGTGACAATTTAGTCCTATCAGAAACAATTTTCTTGATAGCAGTTTTCCTTGTTACAAGTAGATGACACATTTCTTTAATCAATTTCATCTGAACTGCCCAGATCCTCATTTGGGCAGGATCTGCACAATTCCAGACATGATGGGCTTTGGGGGAAATTACAGTCGACAGAATTGGGCTTTAAAGGCAGCCCTCCTACTGGGGGACCACATTATGTTCTGTTCTGGGTCACAAGGGTAAAACTCATGATTGAACCAGAACATGGGTCTTGGAAGCTAAGCCTATTCTTAGTACATGGAAAAAGCCAAGTGGGACAATACGTCAAGAAAGGAAGCTTTATTATTATTGGGGCGAGGGGGGTGCTAATGCTTTCCTCTCCAACTTGATGCAAGCTCACCCTTAAAATTAATTTAGTAATTTCAGCCCTGAGAGTAAATTGAAACATGTTTTTGGAAGAGATAATCTGAGATAAGACAGCTTTGTTGCCATCAAAGAATGAAATGCTGCCCTGTCCCGTGCCATCTTGACAATCATTGCTATGTTTCAGCCCATCATTGTGCTCCACAGGGTTTTCACTGGCAGGTGTTTTCAAAGTAGGTTGCCAGGCTTTCTTCCGAGGTGCCTCTGGGTGGACTGGACCTCCAATATTTCACGTATTGACCGAACTCATTAACTGCTTACATCATCCAGGAACTCCAAACAATATCTAATGAAGGATAAAAGTGTTCAATAAACAAACAAACAAACAAAAAAAAAACCCACTGCCATTGAGTTGATTCCAACTCAGAGACCCTACAGGACAGAGTAGAACTGCCCCATAGTGTTTCCAAGGCTGTAAATCTACAGAAGCAGACGGCCACATCTTTCTTCCATGGAGAGGGTGGTTGGTTAATGAAGTAAAACAAAATAAAATAAAATAACACCTCTCAAACACTCACGTGTTTGGTGTGTGTGTATGTGTGTGTTTAGGGTCCACATCATCCCATCACTTTGCCTGATTCACTCGAAGTGTTCAGGCTAAGAGACACATATGCCGACTACCTAACTGTAAGGAAAGATGTTGGAATTTGAGTCCCATTTACCATATCACTTTGAGGTCAAATGATGCCCCAAAGCTTCTGGGCATGCCTTGCATTCCCAAACTCTGCTGCTGTCTGCATTTACATATGGAAACTGGAATTTTAGGACTAATTCCTTACTCTTCTATTTCTCATGGTGTCACTGGGTGGTGGACACGGTCAATGTGCTCAGCTACTCACTGAAAGGTTGAGGGTTTGAGTCTACCCAGAGGTGTCTCTGAAAAAAGGCCTGGAGATCTACTTCTGAAAACTCAGCCTTTGACAATCGTATGGAGCTCAGATCTACTCTGACACATGTTGAGGTCGCCATAAGTCAGAGTCCACTTGAAACCAGACCAAACCCATTGCCGTCAAGTTGATTCAGACACATAGTGACCCTATAGGACAGAGCAGAACTGCCCCATAGAGTTTCTAAGGAGTTGGTGGTGGATTTGAACTGCAGACGTATTGGTTAGCAGCTGAGCTCTTAACCACTGCGTCGCCAGGGCTCCAACACTAAAAATCATAGACATGGCTTGAAAAAAAGATAGATTTTTTTTGGGTGTTGAAAGAGAATGATGTATTTATTAGTGGAGTCTTCATATTCTTATTTTTATATTAGGACAAGGATTCAGGTGAATCATTGAGGGTCTCCTAACTTTGGATCCCCTCTCCCTTCCCCCCTCTCTTTTGGTAATCTTTGTGACATCTATCCAGAAAGCCAGCTCCAGCCTCTCTGTATTGAGCCAAAAACTGAAGCACCCCTTTTGGGATAAACTGTGGGCAGAAGGAAATGCAGCTGGCAGTTAAAAATCCCAGTAAGCACAAAACAGCATCCATTGATACCGCGTAGTTGCAAACTATGGACATACTGTGGGAGGTATCTTCCAAACTTGAATGATTACAATCCTTTTAACAAACACACTGTGTTGTTCTGCCATGCCATGTTTACATTACAAATGCAGCGTCTTAGTCTTGCGACACTGCTGTAACAGAAACACCGCAAGTGGGTGGCTTTAGCGAACAGAAATTTTTTCCCTCACAGGTCTAGAAGCTAGAAGTCCAGGTTCTGTAAGGGAAGGCTTTCTCTCTGCCCGCTTTAGGGACAAATCTTTGCCTCTTTTGGGTTCCCTTCCTTGGTTCTTTGGGGATCTCCAGGTGGCATCTGTCTTCCCCCATCTCTGCTTGCTTCCATGTCATGACTCGTATCTCAAAAGCGAGGGACTTAAAACATACCCTACACTTATATGGCCTCATTGTCATACCAAAGAAAACCCTACTCCTAAATGGGCTGACATCCACAGGTGTAGATGTTAGGATTTACCACATATTTTTTAGGGGTACAACCCAATCCACAACACACAGGAACTTGCCCTTTGGGTAAAGGCAAAATGACTATTTCTGGCGAGTTTAACAGAGGCCATCAAATTCAGACTGCAAAATTAGAACTGTAAAAGCAGGGCTAAGGATATTCTAGCAGGATGACGAAACACAAGGAAAATGTAAATGGTGGGGCACTTCACGTCTCTCATTCTGTGAAAATATACGCCAGAGAAGACTCAGTTGGCACCAATGGAAATTCTTGTGACGACGGTCTCTCTCTCTCTCCTGCTGTGAAATCACTTTACTCATTTTTCAAGAGGGAATAACATACACTGAAGAGTCTTACCTTTCATAATGGGTCTGCCTGCTCTCTTATTGCTCCACTCCCTCAAAAAAAAAAAAAAAAAAGAAAGAAAGAAAGAAAGAAATGGACCCCTTCCTAGCCTGTTATTTTATACCGTTTGAAATTTGACCAGAGCACCTCCGATCTCAAGAACTGTTATCTGAGACTTCATCAATGATTTTGTGTTTAAAGATCTGTACATTAGTATACTTAAGTGCCTTTATTCTATGTCTTGGATAACCTTTTCAGAAAGACCAAAAAAAATAAAAATAAAATAAAATAAAGTAAATAAAATAAAGACCAACTCCATTCATGGCCTCTGGCCTAAGCTTACATAGAAACAGGCCCTGTGGTAGAATGTTCTCATTATGATGACAGATAAACAATCCCCTGAAATTTCTGAATTTTCCCATTTGCCCAGAGTATGCTAATATTTTCTAAAAATGTGCCAACAGCACAAACTCATATCCTTCTCCTGGATCTGAGGAATGTTATTAAACACACTTTAAAATATATCTACTTTTTTTTTGCCTCAGTAATTGGTGCCATGTGGAGAAGCGTCAAATATACATTAACGGAGATAAAGAGAATGGTTCAATGTTTTTCCATAAATCCAACACTGTTCTTATTTCTGACATAAAGACTGAAGGAAAATCTTCCTTTATAAGGTAAATCACTAGTAATTAAATTTATTTTCAGTTTATTTACATATGTTCTATAGAAGGGACAGGAATGAAAGTCAAATTGCTTCACTCTCCATTAGTCTTGGGATATGCCAATCCTCAAGTGAGCATAACGGTCAGGAAGAAATATCCAAAGAGAGAAAAACACATACACACTACATCACGAGTAAGTAACCCTGGTTGCACAGTGGTTAAGTGCTCGCTGCTAACTGAAAGGTCAGTGGTTCAAACTCACCCAGCAGCTCCGTGGGAGAAAAGACCTGGTGATCTGCTCCTATAGATTACAGCCTAGGAAACCCTATGGGGCAGTTTTACTCTGTCACATGGGGTCACTGTGAGTCAGAATCGACTTAAGGGCACCTAATAACAACAACATATTGAGTTGTTTTTGTTTTTTTTTTTACCATTTTCCTCTGATAAATAGATCAAGTAGATTCAACTCATAATGACCCTATATGACAGAGTAGAATGACCCCACAGAGTTTCCAAACGGAGCAGATCATCACATCTTTCTCTGGTGGAGCAGCTGGTAGATTTGGACTGAGGACCTTTTGGTTAGCAGCTGAGCACTGCTTAACTGTTGCACCACCAGGGCTTAGCTATTATAAATAAAGCTGTTAATACCTTCCTGTCCAAGTCCTCGTATGGACATATGCTTCCCCTCCCCGTTAGAGAAATTAATAAGTAGAAGTGAATCGGCTGGATCATATGGTAGGTGTATGTTTCACATTTTAAGAAATTGCCCAACTATTTTCAAAAGCACTTGTTCCATATCACATTCCCAACTAGAAGTACATGAGAGTTCCAGTTCCTCCACATCCTCACCAACACTTGGTATGATCAGTTTTGTTGCTTCCAGCCATTCTAATATACGTGTAGTGGTGTCTCACTGTGGTTTTATTTTGCATTCCCCTAATGACTAATGTCTTTTCATGTGATCATTGGCCATCTATTTATTTTCCATGGTAAAGCGCCGGTTCAAAATTTTTGCCCATTTTTTTAGCGGGGTTGTTTGTTTTCTTTATATTAAGTTTTGAGAGTTCTTTATATACTCTGTATACGGATATACTTTATCAGATTTGCAAATATTGTCTTCCAGTCTGTGAACTGTCTTTTCATTCCCTTAGCAGTCTCCTTTGAAGCAAAGTTTTTAATTTTGATGAAGTCCCATGTATCTGTTTTTCCATGTAAAGATTATGCTTTCTTGTTCTATATAATAAATCTTTGCCTAATCTGAGATCACAAAAATGTTCTTTTATTATTTTTTTCTTCTTCTTGAAGTTGTAGTAGTTTTATATTTTACTTTTAGGTCTATGATTCATTTTGAGTTAATTTTTGTATATGATGTGAAGTATGGATCAAATTTTTTTTTTTTTTTTGCGTATGGATATACAATTTTTCCAGCACCATTTGCTGAAAATATTATCCTTCCTGCACAGAACTACCTTTGAGCTTTTGAGGAGAATCAGGTGCCCATGTATGTGTAGTTCAATTTCTGGAGTCTTTATTATGTTGCATTGATCGCTTCAAAGGAGACTGCTAAGGGAATGAAACGACAGTTCACAGACTGGAAGATGGTATTTGCAAATCTGATAAAGTATATCTGTATATAGAGTATATGAAGAACTCTCAAATATATAATATATAATATAGCTTTATAATAAGTCTTGAAGTCACGTAGTGTGCATCTTCCAAATTTGTTCTTCTGCTACCGAGTCATTTTGGCTATTGTCGATCCTTTGCCTTTCACAGGAATTTTAATTTTGGCTTGTCAATTCTATAAAAATAAAGTCTGCTGGTATTTTCTTTGGGATTGCATTAAATCTATAGATCAATCTGTACAAAAATGGATATCTTAACAATATTGAGTCTTCTGGCTCGTAAGTACAATATATTCTCCCATGTGTTTTGGTTTTCTTTAATGCCTCTCAGTGATACCTTCTAGTTTTCAGTGTACCTCTTTGATCAGATTTATCTCTACATAGTTCATATATTCATAGACAAAAGTACTTTCCCGTGATGGATTGAATATTTTAAAATAAACAAATGAATCACCACCACCACCACCAATAATAAATAATAACAACTGATTCTCTACAACAGATAGCTGAAAAGTGTTCTATAAAAAAGTTATATATGCTTGAGTGTGTGTGTGTTGTGGGGGGAGGTGTTGATGTTTGAGTATGTTTTACTTCTGTAGAATTGAAATTTACTACTATTAAAGATTTCTAGATACTGAATGATCTTGGAATCAACTTAATGGTACTGGGTTTTTTGTTTGTTTGTTTGCTTTGTTTAGGTCTGTAATAGGAGCGTTGGTGGTGCAATGGTTAAGCACTCAGCTGCTAACTGAAAAGTTGGTGGTTTGAACCTACCCAACCTTTTGGAAATCTGCTTCCATAAAGATTACAGCCTAGAAAACCCTATGGGGCAGTTCTATTCTGTCACACGGGGTCACGATAGAATCAACTCGATGGCATCTAATAACAACAACAGATACTGCATGTTTTAAATAGTTGGTTTGCCTTAAAATCCTTGCAACTAATTTATAAAAAGGATTCCAAACTGAGTTAAATCATTCAAAATGATCATTATTAATCTTTATTTTCCATTCCCAGAAAACAAGATGTAATTTTTATTAATGTCTTTAATATTCCAAAAATTTAATTTTCGTATAAAATGTACCATTTTTATAGTATGCCTGGATTTAAAACAAATTAAAGCTATTGGGCTGATCAATAGATACATAATCACAAGGATTATGTTTTTTTGAATATTTAATGTATATAAAGCAGCTTGTTAGTTTCTTCATATACACTGTCTCATGTATTTCTCACTGTAACTACGCAAAGTAGATATCAGTAATGTCATTTTTTAGCTTGAATTCAGATGTACTCATGAACATCTGGCAATAACTTTACTGTCAATCTTTAAGGTTGATATTACATAACATCATGCAAATATATACAAGACCATTTTGATGAAAAAATGTATCTGATTTTTAAATGAAATACTGGCTTCAATAATTTCTATTTAGAATGCTTACGTCGTTATTTCTAAAATGACTCTTAATCACGTGTTTTAAAAGATCACATACTCCCAAATCAAGCAAAATAGCCAAATGTACACTTCCCAGGAAACACTCAAACATTGACAGAAAGGTGTGAAGAAACTTGTTAAAACCAAGAACTATGATTCAGTGTTTTTCAGAGAAATGATAATGAAAATATCTTTTCATCCGTAACTCTAGCGATAACATAAATCCTAATTAAAATCCAAGTTGTCTGTGCTGTCTTGTTAAATGATGATTAACTCTCTGGCATTTCTTTGAAGTCTGAGTTGTTAGGAATAATAAGATTGCCCACTTAATTTATTTTTATGATTGTAAAATAATGTGGCAATTTTCTGAACTCTGAACTGCTCTTAAGAGAATGCAGCTCTAATAAAATATGTTCCATGGTCTCTACATATTGATATCTCCTACCAAACACATCTGTCTTGGAAGAAGTACACCAGAATGCTCATTAGAAACAAGGATGGCAAGACTTCATCTCAGATACTCTGGACATATTAACAGGACAGATCAATCTCTGGAGAAGGACATCATGGTTGGTAAAGTAGAGGGTCAGTGGAAAAGAGGAAGACCCTCAATGAGATGGATTGACACGGTGGATGCAACAATGGGTTCAAGCATAACAATGAGTGTGAGGATGGCACAGGACCGGGCAGTGTTTCCTTCTTTGGTACACAGGGTTGCTATGAGTTGGAACTGACTCAACAGCACATAACAACAACCACAACCTACCAAAGAAAGACCTGACGATCTACTTGTGAAAATCAGCCAATGAAAACCAGATGAATCACACAGAACCTTACCCAATATAGTGCTGGAAGATAAGCCTCTGTCATGGATTGAATTGCATCCCCCCAAAATATCTGTCAATTTGACTGGGTCATGATTTGTAGTATTGTATGATTGTGTACCATTTTGTAATCTGATGTGATTTCCCTATGTGTTGTAAATCCTATCACTATGATGTAATAAGATGGATTAGCAGCAGTTATACTGATGAGGTCTGCAAGATTAGACAGTCTTAAGCCAATCTCTTTTGAGATATGAAAGAGACAAGTGAGCAGAGAGACATGGGAACCTCACACCACCAAAGAAACTATGCCAGGAGCAGAGTTTGTCCTTCAGACCAGAGGTTCCTGTGCAGAGAAGCTCCCAGACCAAGGGAAGATTGATGATATGGACCTTCCTCCAGAGCTGACACAGAAAGCATTCCTCTGGAGCTGACGCCCTAAATTTAGACTTGTAGCCTACTGGACTGTAAGAGAATAAACTTCCCTTTGTTAAAGGCATCCACTTGTGGGATTTCTGTTATAGAAGCACTAGATGACTAAGACAGCCCCCAAGTTGGAAAGCACTCCAGATACACTGTGGCCACAATAATGATCTACGGCACACCAAAGATCCCGAAGATGATGCAGGACAGGGCAACATTTCCTTCTGTTGTGCATGGAGTCATCGTTGAGTCAAAGTCAACTTGATTGAAATTAACATAACAACAACTACCTAATGGTTTATATTAATCAGACAGCCACATTAGGTATTATCAGAGTAGGTAATCTCAACCAAGCTGCTTGTTGAAGGCAAATTAAAATGTGGATGATTAAATTAAAGTATCTCTTAAAAGACCTGAAATGCTAAAATCATACTTGGTGGTTACAGCACCAAGCTTACTGAGAAGGTGATGATCCAAGTGGGTAGACCAGTAGGTAGACTCAGCACACATAGTCATTTTTACCCTAGAGCAATTGCCAATATGGAATAAAGTTAGGGCTTTCCCTGCATCATGGTGTAAGGCAGCAAAGTTCAAATCCCAGGCTCTGCTGAAGGTTTCCAGTCTGAAAAATTCAGCCTCTAACATTTTAAGCTTCCTAGTACACTGGCTTCATCGTCAGGACAAGTATGAAACAAAATAACTCAGCCCTGGCAGGGACTGCAGCCCAGCTCCACAACATCTAAGCCATTTGAGGAGGATCAAGTCTTGAGGGATTAAGGATCCTAGAACCGTAGTGACTACAGACATCTTCCCAGGAGCAGGGTGTCATTATTCTGAGGATCAATTTATTGTTGTCTTTTTTTTTAATACAATGACCAGCTCCCAAAGGTGCCCAAGCACACAAATATCAAGAAGCCACCATCGAGAATCAGTAAACGTAATAGTTAATTTAAAATATCTGCAAAGACATAAGACAATGGAATGATTAGGCACATGTAATAACAATCTCCCCCACCCCCACTTTTTTTAGAATGTTCAAAGAACTAAAGGAAGAAGAAGAGAGGAAGAAGAAAAGAAAATAGGCACAGTTGGAAAGCATGAAAAAAAGACAACTTATAAGAAAGAAAACCAAAAAATCCAAAACTCTTGCCCTTGAGTCAATTGTGACTCATAGTGACACTATAGGACAAAGCAGAATTACTCCCAAGGGGTTTCCAAGGCTGTAATCTTTATGTAAGCAGACGGCCACATCTTTCTTTCATGGAGCAGCTGGTGGGTTTGAACTGCCGACCTTTCAGTCAGCGCCAAGTGCTTAACCACTGTACCACCAGGGCTCTGAGTAGAAATTCTGGCTCAAAAAAATGCAATAACCAAATTTAAGAACAAATGGCTTGGCCAACAGTTCAGACCTCGAGACCATAAAGATGGGCAAATACTTATTTGCAAACCAATTATCTCTGCTCCCTAAAGCCATTATAACCCACTGATTACTGAAATTGTTTACTAGTGGAAACTAAAGATAGACAGAAAATGAGTGAACTTGAGAACAGGTGTGAAGACACTACCCTGATTATAACATGGAGATGTCAAATTTTGGGGAATATAAAAAAGAGAGTTAAATATTGAGGACTATATAAGAAAATCTAAGATTTGCATAATTATAAATATTTGGTACATGAAGATATATATAAACCCATTGTCATCAAGTCAATTTCAACTCATAGCAAGCTTACAGGACAGAGAAGAACTGCCGTATAGGGTTTCTAAGGCTGTAAATCTTTACAGAAGCAGGCTGCCACATCCTTCTCCTGCAGAGCAGCTGGTGGGTTCAAACTGACAACCTTTCAGTTAGCTGATGAGTGCTTAACCACTTACCTCTGGGGTCCTGGAAGATATATATGTGTGTGTGTGTGTGTGTGTGTATGTGTGTGTAATAAAGTCTGAGAAAGCTGGAACTTGTCAGAAAAGGAAAACTCAGATATTTTCCACTAATAGAGAGCAACAGAAAAGTGTTAAGACTGTACCCTGTCAAAGGCAGAAAACTTGTGAGACCCAGAAAAACAAGGCAGACCCATCAAGTTCTGGCTTTCACAGATTTCACTGTATACGTATTTTTTCTTTTGTACCCAAACCAGATCAAATAGAGAGACATGACAAACAGACACATGGGAGATTGAGGTATGGAAATATTAGACACAGACTTTAAGATAAATAGGAAGACTATGTTCAAGAAAATACAAGATGGAATCGAGGATATCAAAGATGGGGAAACTCGAAGAATAAACAAAATTAATTATACAAGTGTAGTGAAAATACATAACCAAAATTGAGAATTTAATCATTGGTTTAACCACACATTAAATGTAGTAGAAGAGAGAATTAGTGAAATAGAATATAGGTATGAAGATAACATGATCTGGAATGAAACTTAAAAAGAGAAATAGATGAAAAATACAGAAGAAAGCATAAAAAAAAATAAGGAACACAGGTAGAAAGTTTAAGTTATATGCAATAAAGTACCCGAGGAGAGAAAAGAGAAAATGTAGTAGCAATATTTGAAGAGGTAATAGCTAAGTATTTTCCAGAACTTAAACACACACACACACACGCACGCACACTGCAAACATTCCAGATAATTAAGAAGTTTTAAGCAGAATGAATTAAAAAAGAAACAAACAACAACAGAAAAACTCTAGTCACTTCTCAGTAAAACTGCAGAAACCCAAACACAAAAACCCTCAAAAGCCCCCAGGGGCACAGAGTTCAGAATCTAGATTATTTTCAAAAGCGAAACAGTTAATCTGGCAGCTAATTTCTCAAGAGTAATAAGGGAATCTACAGAATAGAAGAATGATTTGTTCGATGGCTGGAAAAAAACAGACAAACAACACCAACAAAAAACTACCACTTTAAACTCCTACTTAGAGTGAAAATATTCTTCATGATTAGGGTTATCTAACAACATTTTCAAACAAGCTAACTGGGTTTTCTCATGCACTGGGAGTGTATTTTAGATCACCATTGTAATTTTTTAAGAGGATGGTCACAGATAAAGTCAGAGGTATAAGAAATAATGAAGAGCAAATAAATTAGAGTCACTGTGGGAATGTGTAAATTACTCACTGCTGTTGAGTGGACTTCAATTCATAGCGACCCCATGTGACAGAGTAGAACTGCCCCATAAGGTTTCCAAAGCTATAATCTTCATGGAAGCAGACTGTCACATCTCTCTCTGGTGGAGAGGCTGGTGTGTTCGAACCACTGACATTTGATTAGCAGCCAAGTGATTAAGCATTGCACCACCAGGGCTCCTTAAGCATAAATTAATAGTGACTAAATAAAATAGAAACAAATCACACAGCAATAACAACAGGTAAGTGAGGAGAGCGGATATCGAGTTAAAATGTACTAATTTCCGAGTATATTTTGAGAAGTCGATGAATGCATTAATCAAAATACTGATTATATTAAGAATCCATGTTGAAATTTCTGGGGTTCTTAACTAAAAGAAAACAAGAAAAGGATTTTAATATCTAAAGTATTGGGGGATGGGATGAGAAAATGGAATGATTTAAAAACATTCACTTCATCAGCAAGAAAGAAGGAAAGGAGAGGAAGAAGTACAAGAAGTGGGATAATATAAACACAAAATTAGGACGGAAGATTTAAACACAAATATATAAACATCACAAGGAAATGCAAGTGGATCTACAGTTAAAACTAAGATCATCAGACCCAAATATATGCTATGTACAAAAGACACAGTGAAAACACAAGGCAGCAGAAAGGTTGGAAGTAAAAGCAGAGAAATAATTACAATTTAATTGCTAGCAGAAACATAATCCTACTAACATCAAACTAAATAGACATGAAAGCGTAAAGCATTACCAGAAACAAGGAGGGTAAATTCATCCTAAGTGATGAAAAAGTCAATTTGCTACAGAGTGATACAAATTCTAAGTTTTGTGTACTGCATGGATAGGTACATAAAAAAATGTATAACAAATATTTGAAAAAAATATACAAAGGGAGAGAGGAAATACATTTATAGACTATTGGAACAATGTAGCTCAGCACCTTGAGTTATTAGATACATACGGAGCACTGTATCCAACAACTACAAAATAAACACTTACCCCAAGGACAAAAAACACATTGACAAGAAAGATGAAAATAAAATCAATAAAAATGACTAGGAAAGCCACATATATTTGGAAACTAAGACATGCCCTTTTAAATAATTCATGAGTCAGAAGAAAACTCACAATAAAAGTTGCAAAATATTTTATCTGAACAACAGTACAATTATCACAGACCCAATCTGTAGAATGCAGTTAAGGAATTACTTGTGTAAAATTTACAGGCATGCATTAACATAATAGAAAATAAGGATTTTGAAAATTAATGAAAATAAGCTTCTACTTAAAGAAGACAGCAGCATATTTAATTAGAAGGAAATAATAAAAATGAGAGCAATAATTAAAAAATGATGCAAACATATGGTAGAGTGAAGAGCAAAGCCAAAAGTTGATTAAATGGAAATCCATGTAGTCAAGGTGATAATTCCCAATGAGTTTTATCAATTAAAAAAAAAAATTGACAAGGCATATATAATTTCAGGAATAAAAAATAATGGTAGAGTGGTTAAGCGTTAGGCTGCTAACCAAAAGGTCGGCAGTTCAAAATCTACCAGCTGCTCCTTGGAAACCCTATGGGGATTTCCTTGGAAATCCTATAGGGTAGCTATGAGTCAGAATGGACTGGAAGGCAATAAGTTTGGTTGGTTTTTATAGGCTTGTAGACATTAAACAGATAAAAAGAGGGAATGATTAACTTCCGTATTTTGATAAATTTGAAAACAAGAGAAAGACTTCTGGAAAAATATAACATGATAGTGATTCAACAAGAAATTGAAAATGTCAGTGATTCCATAACCATTTAAAATACCAAGTCCGGTATCAAAATTCATTGTCGCTGTTCCCCCTTGCCCCCTCCCCCCAAAAAACAAAAACAAAACACCTTCGGCACAGATGCCTGCATTTATCTGTTCTAAAAAACATTAAAGAAAAATATTTCTAATCTTAAAATCTTCAAGAGCATAGAAGAACAGGACGCAGTCCTTAATTCCTTATTTGAGGATGTGCAATTTTCACCCCAGATTGCAGCAAACATTAAGGTTAAGAGAAATGGTAAGCCAGCTCACACACGAACAACATCAGCAACATTGTTTCAACATTAGAATTTTTATCATATAAAATATCGTGATAATGGTAAAAACAACAACAACGGAAAGACTGGGATCAATACATCACATTCAGAAAACAGTACCGATGATAAAAGGGTCCATTCATTGAAAGCGTTCAAAAGATGTTAGAAAACAAAGAAGAGAAGGGAACTGCTCTTGGCTGATAAAAATTCTTAACAGATAGCGTATAGGAAATCATTCTAATTTATAAAAGGCTAAAAACAATATCCTTACAGTCAGATGCAAGAAAAGAGGTGCTGAAATTTGTGTTTCTACTTGTCCTTGTACTGGAGACCTTAGTTGTTCCAGTAAGGCGAGAAAAACAAACGTGTATAAAGAGTGAAAAGAAAGTTCCCAATATATACATTTTTTCAATCACAGATGATATGATTGGGTATATAGAAACATCCAAAATAATTAATAAGAGCTCAATACGTTTGCTGGATTACAAAATTAATACTAAACAAAGACAATGATATTTTATACATAAGCTACAACAGAAAATGAAAAAAATTGAAAAGATAAACTTTACAATAACCTGGAAAACATCAGGTACTATAAATCAATCAAACAAAATGTTTACAAGACCTCTGTTCAGAACTCTACACTGTAATACAGAGAAAAAATTTAAAAAAAGATGAAAAGACTTAAATAAGTTCAGGGATATGCAGTCATCAGCTGTAGATTCAATACTGAAAGATGTCCAATAACCTTGAACTGATCTATAGGTTAATTACCTTCTTCATTAAAGCAAGAAGCTCCCTGCTTCCCGCAGGGATTGAGTTCTAAAATGTATGCTAAAATGCAAAGGGTTAAAAGTAGCCAAGACTCTCTTTAAAAAGAACACAGAGAGAAGATTGGCTACACGAGTCATTTCTAAGTATTATAAAAATACAATAATTAAGAAAATGGGATATTGGACTTGGATAGATAGACCAATGGAACACTAGAGACGTGGGTTATCTTTTTTAATAAATGTTGTTGTTAGGTGCCACCCAGTCAGTTTAGACTCATAGCGGCCCCATGTACAACAGAATGAAACACTGCCTGGTCCTGCACTATCCTCACAATCATTGCTATGCTCGAGCCCATCACTGCAGCCACCGTGTCAATCCATCTTGCTGAGTGACTTCGTCTCTTTCGCTGACCCTCTACCAAACATGATGTCTTTTTCCAGGGACTGATCATTCTTGATTCAATAAAAAGTTTTGAGATATTTAACTATCTACATGGAAAAATTAAATTGGACTTATTATGCAATACACAAAAATCAACTCCATGTGGATATTTAATATTACAGACAATATTATAAGTTTTTGGAGGATAATATACAAGTACATCCTCATAGCTGAGGGTAGGAAAAGATCTTTTAAAAGATGTCTTAAGCAAACTCCAAGAGTACCAATTATAAAGCAAAATACTGTGAAGTCCATAGACTAACTTTAAGAGTTTAGCTCATAAAAAGACAACACTAAAAGCAAGCTACAGAACAGAAGGTATCTACAACGTATATAACTGGCAAAACCCTCTAATCAAAATAAAACAGTAAGAAAAAGATAGCCAACCCAATAGAAAAATTGGTAAAAGACACTTCACCCGACAGGAAATCAAATGGGTAGCAGATATATGGAGTACTTGGGTGGTGCAAATGTTTAACACACTCGGCTGCTAACCAAAAGGTTTCTGGTTCTAGTCCACCCAGAGGTGCCTGGGAAGAAAGGTCTGGCAATCGACTTCTGAAAAATCAGCCATTGAAAACCCTATGGAGCACAGTTGTACTGTGATATATATGGGGTCGCCATGACTCAATGGCAACTGTTTTCCTGGGTTTTAATAGGTAAATGGAAATTTCTCAACCTCAGGAAACAAAAATTAAAGCCACAATGAGTTTCCATGTACGTTCACCAGATTGGAAAAAAAAAAAAAAATTGAAATTCTGATATTGCCAAGTGTTGGTGAAGATTTCACACCATTTGTGAAAATACAAATTTCAATATGGGAAAACAGGTTGGTTTTATCTAAACTAGAGAAGATTTAAGAGAAACTCAATGCCCCCTCAAAAAACAAACAAACTTCTTGCGGTCAGCTTGATGCCAACTCATAGCTACCCTATAAGACAGAGTAGAACTGCCCTGTAGGGTTTCCAAGGAGCAGTTGGTGAATTTGAACTGCTGATCTTCTGATTAGCAGCAAAGCTCTTAACCACTGTGCCACCAGGCCTCTCTCAGTGCTACAGAATTAAATTAGCAATTCCATAATCGGAATATGCCTCAGAGAACACATACAAATGAGAAATAAGAATGCATGAAAAAGGATGTTTCTAAGACCAGAGTTTATAAGCACCCTAGACTAGAGATGATATATATCTACTAACAACAGAATGGACAAATACACTGTGATATAGTCACAGAATGGAATATCATAGAGAGGTTAAAAACAGTGAAGTAGTTCCTATATACAACGACACAGGTGGATCTTAAAAACTTATTTTGGCGTAAATGGAACACATCAGAAAAGATGATTCCATTCAAAGTCCCCAAACAAGCAAAACTAAAATCTGAGGTGGGAAAAATATAAAGAAAATCAAGGAAATAATTAGCATAAAAGTAAAAAGAAATGGTAATCACTAAGGAGATCTAACTGGGAAAGAACATACCAGGTGCTTCTGTGAGGAAGGTAACATTCTCTTCCTTCTTTCCCTTTTTTTTTTTATTGTGGTAACATAAAAGAAAACATTTGCCAATTCAACGTTTTTTTGCATGAGTCATTCAGTGACATTGATTACATCCTTCATGTTGTGCAACCATCACCACTATCTGTTTCCAAATTATTCCAGCACCATTGACAGAACTCAGTGCCCTCCTAAGCAATGAAGCACTCCCTTTCTTGACATGCAAGGTGGTTGCAGGAATATTGGCTTTGTTTTTACATTGCACTGGGAAACAGGATGTTTGAGCTTTCCTGGTTGTGTGTTATGGTTCAGTGTCTTTTGTTTTTAATTAGTATAAAGCAATTAATTAATTAATTGCGGCATGGCTATGGACTCCAGTTATCTATTGCATTCCTCCATTTGGCCCCATTATTTGTAGCTTCTGATGGCTGCCTCTCTTGGTTAGCTAGTGCTGCTATAACAGAAATACCACAAAGGATGGCTTTAAAAAACAGAAATTTATTCACTCCTAGTCTAGTGTGCTAGAAGTCCAAATTCAGGGCACCAGCTCCAATGGAAGGCTCTGGAGAAAGACCTTCATCATCCATCTTCCCCTGGTCTAGGAGCTTCTCAGTGCAGGGACCCCGGGTCCAAAGGATGTGCTATGCTCCCAGGGCTTCTTTCTTGGTGGTAGGAGGTCCCCCTGTCTCTCTGTTGGCTTCTGTCTTTTATATTTCAAGACAGGTTGGCTTTAGACAAAATCTAATCTTGTACATTGAGTTCTGCCTCATTAATGTAACTGCTGCCAATCCCATCTTATTAACATCATAGAGCAATATTTACAAAACATAGGAAAATCACATGAAATGACAAAATGGTGGACAACCATACAATCCTGGGAATCATGGCATAGCCAAGTTGACAGATATTTTTAGGGAACACAATTCAATCCATGACACTGCCCTTACATTGTCCATTTTACCAGTTAGGAAATGCCCATTTCCATAAAGGAAAATACTTTCAGAAAACATGGACATATTGTTGCTGTTGTGTGTTGTCGAGTCAATTCCGACTCATAGAGACTCCACGTGAAAGAGCAGAACTGCCCCCACAGGGTTTTCTAGGCTGTAATCTTTATAGAAGCAGATTGCCAGGTGCTTCTCCCATGGAGCAGCTGGGTGGGTTCAAACCTCTTGGTTAGCAGCCGAGCACTTAACCATTGTGCCACCAGAGCTCCTTCATGGACACATTGCCAAAGAGTTATTCACGCTAACCAGGAAAGCCAACATAACAATTCTGTCTTCCGGACTTCCGGGCAACATGGTGCTATATTCAGAAGCACCACGCTGTCCCTCCACAGCAAAGATCAAAAAACTAAGTCAAACAGAGTCTCACGTCAATCCTGAAACCCTAACCATCAAATGAAGAGATAAAGAACTCAGCCAAGCACTGAATGGAATAAGAAACTGACCAAGAACAGAGAGCGAGGAGAGATGCACGCAGAGGTCCCGTATCAGCTACTGAAGCACGGATCTGCCATCTTGGACTCCTATCAGAGATCAGTGAACAGGAGGTACGAGAAAGCAGCTTCACAGAGCTTTCAGCAGGAGACAGAACAACCGGTAACCCAAGATATAGGCTTTCCCACTCCCCACCCTTCTTCACCCCCATTTAGCCTCCTCTGCTTCCTGCAGCCACAGTCTATTGGCCGGGAAGCACAGCTTCCCCCCAGTCCCGCTTGGATTCCACCCGCCTGCACTGGCCAGCTCCCTGAGTGCCATTTGTTGGCTGCTGGTGTTGCTTTTTTCCACTTCTTTACATTTCTTCCTTACCTCTCACCACCTCTCCATACTTTCTCTCAAATACCTGGCTCTGTGCGCCATCTTTGCTTCTTCCTGAAAGGCTGTGAAACACCGCTCAACTGTGAAACTGCTTCCCCGCCTGTGCTGCCATGCTGGTGGGACCCCTGGGGCTTTTTTGTTTGTTTGTTTGCTCTGATTTGTTTTGTTTTGATTTCTTTGTTTGTTTTCATCTTCTTTTCTCTGCTTGGGAGCCCCTCTAGCCTGGCAGTACCATGTGGCTTGGAAGCTAGTCCCTTACTCGGCGCAGACACACAGGGACATCCCTGGGGGCATTTCTTTTTTCTTGTTTGTTTTTGTTTTCATTTTTTGGTTTACTTCTCTTCTCTCTCTTATTCCCTTTTTGTCTTTCTTCATTTCCAGTTTCTCGATTTATTCATTTTTTCTTCTACCCTTTTTTTTAAATTTTTGTTTTTCCCCATTTCTCAGTCTCTCATCTCTCCACTCCAATAGCAAGCTCCTTAGCACTCTTTTTTGTTTGTGTGTATGTCTTTGGCACCTGTTCCTCTCTCCTCTCTCTGATCTTTCCCATACCCATCTTAGATCCACACATCACAATCTACCCTCTCCTACCTGCCTACATGCACTGTGTGCTGAACATCACACTCCCAAGCAACATAGGCACGGCCTACTGGAACCTACCCTGCACTGATTCCTGGTCTTCACTGTCAGCTCTGGTACAAAAAACCTATCCCAGCAACTCCCCTTCAGCTGGACCTGCCCTGATGTACCATATCTGAGTGACTGACCCTGCCTATTGGAGAAGGAGGTGAAAAGTATCGTACCCACAGATGAGCAAACAACAAAGAACGCACAGCCCGCCTGCTCAGACATAACCAAATAAAACAAAAAAGCAGGGTGAAACAAACAAATCTACAATCAATAAATGAGGAAAATAACCACTGAATGCCCCGAAGACAGCAGACAATATCAAATCATTTACAAAAACAAGACAGGATGGTTCCAGTAAGTGTCCAAAATAAAACACCAGATGACCTTCCAGTAGAAGAAAAGGCACTAGACCTAACTGATAGGGAATATAAATCTTTAATATTCAGAATTATCCAAGAGTTGAAGCAAAAAACAGACAAAAATGAGGAAAAAGTAGACAAATTCATGGACAATACAGACAAAATGGAAAAATTCAAGAAAATAATACGGGAACAAAATGCTAAAATAAATTCACAACAAAAAATCATACAAAAACAACAATTAGAAATCCAAAAGGCAAACAACAAGATTTCAGAAATGGACAGTGTCATAGAAGGGCTGAGGATCAGGTTTGAAATGGTGGAAGACAGGATCAGTGAAATTGAAGAGGAACACTTGGATACAACTCTGTTCGAGGAAAACTCAGAAAAAAGAAAGAAGGAAAATGAAGAAACACTGAGAATTATGTGGGATACAATCAAAAGCAAAAACCTGTGAGTGATTGGAGTTCCAGAACAGGGGGAGAAAACAGAAAACACAGAGAGGATCATTGAAGAATTGCTGACAGAAAACTTCCCCAATGTCATGAAAGATGAAAAGCTAACCATCCAAGAAGTGCAACGAACCCCATATAGGATAGACCCCAAAAGAAAATCACCAAGGCATATCATAATCACACTCGCTAAAACCAAAGACAAACAAAGAATCCTGAGAGCAGTTGAGAAAAACAAAAAGTCACATACAGAGGAGAAACAATAAGACTAAGCTCTGATTATTCAGCAAAAACCATGCAGGCAAGAAGGCAATGGGATGACATATATGAAAGTTTGAAAGAAAAAAATTGCCAGCCAAGAATAATATATCCTGTAAAACCCTCATTCAAATATGATGGTGAAATTAGGTCATTTCCACATAAACAGAAATTAAGGGACTATGTAAAAACCAAACTGAACTTACAAGACCTATTAAAGGAAGTCCTTCGATCTGAGAACAAACAATATCAGACCACAAGCTGAGTATAGGACACAGGATCGTACTAGCCAGATACCAACCTAGGAAATGAACTCTTAAGGACTATGCAAAACCAAAAGAATTACAAAAGGGAACTAGACAGGTTAATCTGTAAATGTGAATAGCATCAGAACAAAAAAAGCGGGAATGAACAGTGTAGGTATAGAACCTTCTAATGGAGAGGAAATCAAGAGATACCAAGTAATAATAGACTGGTACAAATCTAGGAAGATAAGGGTAAATTTTAAGGTAACCACAAAGAAAGTTAATAAACCTACTTACCAAAATAAAGAAGAAAAACAAAGTCTCAGTAAAAACAAAATCTACAAAAAACAGAAGAAATGAAAAAAAAAATCCACAAAGAAAAGGAACTCAGCACAGGAGAGTAACAGGAACAAAGAAAACGTCAGCACCACACAAAAAAAGCACTACAAAATGCAATCCCACTCCTAGGAATATATCCTAGAGAAATAAGAGCCATCACACTAACAGATATATGCACACCCATATTCATTGAAGCACTGTTCACAATAGCAAAAAGATGGAAACAACCTAGACGCCCATCAATAGACAAATGGATAAACAAACTACGGTACACACACTCAATGGAGTATTATACGAAGATAAAGAACAATGATGAATCTGTGAAGCATCCCAAAACATGGATGAAACTGGAGAACATTATGCTGAGTGAAATAAGTCAATCACAAAAGACCAAATATTGTATGAGACCGCTACTGTATAACTCATGTAAAAGTTTACACACAAAAAGAAACAATCTTTGTTGGTTATGCAGGATGGGAGGGGTGGGGGGAACTAAATAGATAAGTGGTAACTTTGGTGAAGGGTAAGACAGGACACATTCCTGGGGAAGTCAGCACAACTTGTACAACGAAAGGTCATGGAAGCTCCATCGATACATCCAAACTCCCTGAGGGACTGAAATGCTGGGCAGAGGGCTGCGGGAACCATGGTCTTGGGGAACATCTAGCTCAACTGGCATAACATAGGTTATAAAGAAAATGTTCTACATTCTACCTCGGTGAGTAGCGTCTGGGGTCTTAAAAGCCTGTGAGCAGCCATCTAAGATACTCCACTGGTCTCTCCCTTTCGGGAGCAAGGGAGAATGAAG
>NW_004444070.1:3429660-3464759 GCF_000243295.1 Trichechus manatus latirostris | reverse complement strand
GAAGAATGTAATCGATGTCACTGAATTGTACATGTAGAAACATTAGTAATGGTGTAACTTTGGCTATGTATATTTTCACCAAAAAAAAAAGTCCTCAAAGTGGAGAAGGGACAGTGTTGACACATCGTGGGGTTCTTAACCAGTGTCATAAAACAATATGTGTACTGGCTGTTTAATGAGGAACTATTTGTTCTGTAAACCTTCATCTAAAGTACAATAAAAAAAAGATTACAAAAAAAAAATTCCGTCTTCCACTTCCTTTATTTCCAGTGGTGCAAATGGTTGACACGCTCGGCTGCTAACCAAAAGGTTGGAGGTTGGATTCCACCCAGAGGCACCTCAGAAGAAAGGCCTGGTGATCTACTTCTGAGAGATCATAGCCTTGAAAGCTCTATGGGGCACAGTTCTATTCTGACACACACAGGGACGCCATGAGTTGGAATTATCTTGACTGCTATAATGAGTTGGAATCGACTCTATGGCAAAAGGGTTTCTACTATTGCCAATGTCCCATCTAACCTAGTTTCTTCAGCCACCACTAAGGCTACATAAGTATGCTGGCAAGTCGATTCTGACTCCTAGTGACCCTACAGGACAGAGTAGAACTGCCCCATATGGCTTCCAAGGCTGGAATCTTTATGGGAGCAGACTGCCACACCTTTCTCCTGAGGAATGGCTGGTGAGTTTGAACCGCTGACCTTTTGGTTAGCAACTGAGCGCTTTAACCGCTGTGCCAGCAGGTAGCTGACTAAATTCAGCCCTGAATTCCATCACTCACAGATATCAAGCTCAAATATGAACTGAGCCACCTATTCATACAATCCATACGTTTATATAGCGTCTTCTGAGGCTTATGCTGAAGTCATTCTTTCTGATTGCTGGCCTGTGAACACTATAATTTATAACAATTCTCGAAATGTTGAGGGAAATTGCTGCTGTATCTCTACCCATTTATCTAGCCACATGAAATATTTAGAGATATTTCTATGAAACCTACATTATAAAATTTTTAATTATTCAGACACCTTTTGATAAAAATGATCTGACTGAGTAGAATGTAGAATAGCTAGAATATAACATTAAGCAACCTTCCCCAGTAATCGTTGACTGTATTACTGGCCAAAAGTATGCCAAAGGTGTATTCCAGAGCCTGGAATTATTTCATTAAATGAACGTTTAAAACTGAGACTACAAAATGAGCTTACTAAAAAATAACCCATTGCCATCGAGTGGATTTCAACTCATGGCAACCCCAACTCAACTGCTTCACCGGGTTTTCTTGGCTGTGATCTTTACAGAAGCTGGTCGCCAGGCCTTTCTTCCATGGCATCACTGGGTGGGTTCAAACCACCAACCTGTAAGTTAGTGGCCAAGTGTAAACATTTGGCGCCACCAGGGACATTTACTAAAAATAAACATGGTGGACATCACAGCACCCAGTTGATACCATCCCTAAGAACAGTCAATTAGAAAAGCTGTCTACACAGCAGGTACATCACACAAACCACTTTGATTTCCTCTTTTCAATGTGCCTTAGGATTTAGTTTAATCAAGCTCACATTAATTTACAGTTGTACCTTGTTTTTTGAATTAAAATCACACAATACAGTGTGGACGCCCACCTCATGCAACAGAACCCTGACTGTTTCCAAATATAAATCCACCCTGAAAGATTAAGATGTGTCTCATAGGGAGATATTAAAAATAAATGATTGTGTGGTCTGAAGTTATTTAAAGCGAGCACAAAAACAAAAGATTCCGGCAATCTTACTTTACTACAATTGGTTCATGGCCCCTGAAGTGACTAATTCCAGTGTAGTAACACTCGTTTTGGATCTGTAATTGCTGTGACATATTTGCTAAATTATATTAGTCTAATTATGTACCACTCAGCATTCATGTATCTTTCTTATTTCCCTATTACTTATTATTTCCCAACTAAAAGTGAAAACTAAAGGTGATATGAATCTCTATTATTATACACAGTATTAGGCACTCTTAAAATTTTGCTATTGTAACCATCTTGTTTCCTAACAGGCTGTTCTTTAAGTCCTGTAATGTGTTAGATACTGTTTTTGATGAACCCCTTAAAATTTCTCTGTGAGCTACTGTTTTTGGTTAACCCCTTAAAATTTCTCTGTGAGCTTATGACTTGTAAAGTGTTCGTGTATATTTAATCCTTCCTTCTCTCAAAACTATAGTTTTTCCAGAAAGTAACACAGAAAACAAAGATGACAGAAACATACGAGAAAGTTAGAAAAAATAATCTAAGAGTTTAAATGTCTGACTCTTAGCAATTGGGAGATTTTTCAAAGACAAAAGGGTATAAAAACAGATGGGAGAAAATGACAAAGAGAAGAAAAAAATCAACAAGAATATTTCCCAACACTATAGGAAATGGGTCTTCAAATGGAGAAGCCCTGTTTGGCATAATAATAATAATAACAATAAAAGACTCTCATCTAGGCACATCAAACTGAAATTTCTGAGCACCAGAAGAAATGCAAACTATCCTCCATGTCTCCAGAATGAAAAGATTAAGAACAAATTCTTAAAATAATAATACATTATATACAAAGGGAGAGAAGAGTCAGAATTCCATATAATAGCAATAAAGACAATGACAACAGTCATTTCTTCCTTTTGTGCATTCACTGTCTCAACCATTTATACCTTTCCTCAACAGATTATTGAGCACCTACTAGGTACCCATTCTGCTTTGGGTACGTCATCAGCAAAGACCAGTCATTAGAAAAAGATATCATGGTTGGTAAAGTAGAGGGTCTGCAAAAAATGAGGGAAATCCTCCATGAGAAGGATTGACACAATGGCTGAAACAATAGACTCAGACATACCAATGATTATGAAGATGGTGCAGGACAGGGTAACATTTTTTTCTGTTGTACATAAAACCATGAGTCTGAGCCAACTCAACCACAGCTAACAACAACAACAACAACAACAACACCGTGAAGACAGAATAGAAACTAATCCAGTTAGGTTAAACAGACAACAAACTCATGAACAAATTGTGCCACAAAAAGTGAATGCACGTGTGTGTGCACACTGAATATTACTCGGAATTACCAGAGACGTAATCTTACTTAGGCTACAGTATAGCTTGTCGTCCACATAAATAACGCGTCTATTATGGCTTGCAACAAGAACACATGCCCAAGAGACAAGTTATAAAATCATAAAACATGGCCCAGAATTTCGGGTGAAATATATGACCAACTTGCCCCTGGGAGACTGGAGCCTGGACTAGATTGTTGTCATGGATTGAATTGTGTCCCCCCAAAATGTGTGTCAACTTGGCTAATCCATGATTCCCAGTATTGTGTGATTGTCCACCATGGTCATCTGATGTAATTATCCTGTGTGTTGTAAATCCTACCTCTATGATGTTAAAGAGGCAGGATTAGAGGCAGTTACGTTCAGTCTACAAGATTAAGTTGTATCTTGAGTCCTCTTTCAAGATATAAAAGAGAGATGCCAGCAGAGAGACAGAGCAATGAGGGACCTAATGTCACCAAGAAAGAAGCACCAGGAGAGGAGAATGTCCTTTGGACCCAGGGTCCCTGCAATGAGAAGCTCCTAGACCAGGGGAAGACTGATGACAAGGACCTTCCTCCAGAGCCGACAGAGAAGGAAAGCCTTTCCCTGGAGCTGGGGCCCTGAATTCAGACTTCTAGTCCCCTAGACTGTGAGAGAATAAACTTCTGTTTGTTGAAGCCATCCACTTGTGGTATTTCTGTTCTAGGTAACTAAGATAAGTAAGACAACTGTCCTCCAGATTCTAGGCTAGAGAAGGAAATAGAAATGGTTGTTGGCTTTTGGCAAGGGGAAAATACCAGAGGGGGGACCCCTCTTCTCTCTTCTGCTCTTGGCTTAATCAATGATTATGGTGGATTAGGGGACATGCCCTCTTTCAGAGGCCAGGGAAGAGGGTGAGAGTGGAAGACTTTCTCTCTGCCTATGGTGTCTTCCTCATCCCTAAAAGGGGGAGGTAGTTCTGTATCTGAGTTTCTTAATGCTGCTGTAAAACAAACATCACAAGGATGTGGCTTTAAAGAAGAGACACTGTCTCCCAGTTCTGGAGGCTAGAAGTCCAAATCAGGGTCTCAGCCTTGCTGATTCCTTCTGTGGCTTTCTGTCCTAGTTTCTGGTATGTCTGACAATCCTTGGCGTTCCTTGGCTTGTAGACAATTCTCACATGGCGTCTGTCTTTCCCGTGTGTGTGAGTGTGTCTCTGTGTGTGTGAGTGTGTGTATGTCTGTATGTTTGTGTGTGTGTGTGTGTGTGTGGCTATTCTGCTCTTTTGATAAGACACCAAAACCAAAAAAAAAAAAATCAAACCCACTGTCATCAAGTCAATTCCGACTCATAGCGACCCTATAGGACAGAGCAGAACTGTCCCATAGGGTTTCCAAGTAGCAGCTGGTGGATTTGAACTGCCAACCTTTTGGTTAGCAGCCAAGCTCTTAACCACTATGCCACCAGGGCTCCAACTAACACGAGTGGTGATTAATTTCCTTACACCCACACAATTTGATTCTAATGAATGCACGTGGCAAGGGGCAGGAGAAGAGAAATGTATTAAGATTTCCAGTTGTCATGTTGTCTGACAACGGACGGCCTTCCTCCTGAGAGAGGGAGTTTTATATGTAAGTGATTTCATATGAGCTTTTTCCTGCTATTTCTGTTTCAGCTGAAGTCCCAAGACTGGAAGCAATAGGCGCCGAGTCATGTTAAAAGAACAATCCTTCTGGAGCTCTTAACTCTGCCAGGCCCTCTTCTAGCTGCATTTGCATCTGTTAAGTAATTCTCCCTTGGCTTAGACTTTATGAGCTGGGTACAATTTTTATCCTAATTTTATAGATAAAGACACTGAACCATGTTGTTGCTGCTGTTAGGTGCCACGGAGTCGGTTCTGACTCATAGCAACCCTGTGTACAACAGAACGAAACACTGCCCAGTCCTGCACCATGCTCACAATCATTACTGTGCTTGAACCCATTGTTGCACTTGCTGTGTCAGTCCATCTCATTGAGGGTCTTCCTCTTTTTCGCTGACCCTCTACCTTGCAAAGCATGATGTCCTTCTCCAGGAACTGATCCCTCCTGATAACATGTACAAAGTATGTGAGACGTAGTCTCACCATCCTTCCTTCTATAAGGAGCATTCTGTCTGTACTTCTTCCAACACAAATTTGTTTGTTTTTCTGGCAGTCCATGGTATGTTCAATATTCTTTGCCAACACCATAATTCAAAGGCATCAATTCTTCTTCGGTGTTCCTTATGGAGAAAATAACGAAGTTGTCACGGATTTCATTTTACTTGGATCCACAATCAATGCCCATGGAACCAAGAAATCAAATGATGTATTGCATTGGGTAAATCTGCTGCAAAAGACCTCTTTGAAGTGTTGAAAAGCAAAGATGCACTTTGAGGACTAAGGTGAGCCTGACCCAAGCTATGGTATTTTCAGTTGCCTTGTATGCACGCGAAGAAACCTGGACAATGAATAAGGAAGACGGAACCATAAAGGAAAAAAAAAAAAAAAAAATGCTTGGGGTAGGGGGAGGGTTTATAGGCATAAAGAGATTAATACGTCCAGGACCTCAGAGCTAGAAGCAGCCAAGCTAGACCACCTACCCTGTGAGTACGACTTTCAAGTATGTGTTCTTTGCACCTCTTCCAAGTTGCCTCCTCACAGCAGACTAACAGGCACCAAAAGCTTCCTCTATACTAAACCAGGGTTTCTCAATTAGTACTAGTGACATTTGGGGCCAGGTACCAGGTTCCATTCTTGGCCAATGCACCCCACGTGCAGCCACCACCCATCTGTCAGGGGAGGCTTGTGTGTTGCTGTGATGCTGAACAGGTTTCAGTGGACCTTCCAGACTGAGACAGACTAGGAAGAAAGCCTGGCCATCTACTTGTGAAAATCAACCCAAGAAAACCCCATGGATCACAAGGATCTGATCCACAGCCCATCATGGCGATGGCGCAGGACTGGGCAGCATTTTGTTCCATTGTGCTTGGGGTCACCATGAGTCAATAGCAGATAACAATAACAACAAGAAGAAACTGTTGTTAGAATAGGGCTGTCCTGTACATTGTAGGGTGTTTAGCAGCATCCTTGGCCTCCGCCCGCTAGATGCCAGTAGCACCCTCCCCCCCAAGTTATGACAACTAAAATTGTCCACAGAGATTGTCAGATGTCCCCAGAGGAGGGGGAAATTATATCCTTGATTTAGAACTATGCTTCTAGAATAAGCATTAAAAATGAGTATGACGAAGCTTTCATTAGAGTAGGGTTTCTCAGCGCTGGCACCACTGACATACTGGGCTGGATGCTTCTCTGCTGTGGGGTCGGGGGTCTGTGCATTGGAAGCAACCCTGGCCTCCACCCATTAGATTCCATATCACTCGCTTATCCCATATTGTGACAAACAAAATTATCTCCAGACATCTCCAGCTGTCCTCTAGGGGTGAAATTGTCCTTGGCGGCAGTTCTAATGTCAGCATCCATTCCAACAAGGGAGGTTCAGCCAAGAGACCTTGGGACTGGCTCTGCCTTCATTCACTCAACAACCTCAACCAGGCTCTGTCAGGCACAGCAAAGAGCAGCAAAATGAAACGTTGTGTGGTCCGGCTCCCTCTTCATGATGGTTGGTGTGGTTGAGTCCATTTTTACAGCTACTGTGTCACTCCATCTCATGGAGGCTTCCCCTCATTTTCACTGACCCTCTGCTATACCACACTCGATGTCCTCTTCCAGCAATTGGTCATCCCTGATGGCATTTCTGAAGTAAAGAAGTTGAAGTCTCACTATCCTCACTTCTGAAGGGCACTCTGGCTGTACTTCTAAGACGGATTTGTTCATTCTTCTTTCACTTCACAGTATAATCAATATTATGCATCCATTCTTCTGTCTTTCTTTTTTATTGTTCAGCCTTCCCAAGCGTATGAGATGATTGAGAAGACCATGGCTTGGGTCAGGTGCACCTTAGTCATTCTCTTAGTCATCAGGTGCTGCTCTAACAGAAATACCACAAGTGGATGTCTTTAGCAAAGAGAAGTTTATTTTCTCACAGTCCAGTAAGCTACGAGTCCAAATTTAGGGCGTCAGCTCCAGGGGAAGGCTTTCTCCGTCGGTTCTGGAGGAAGGTTCCTGTCATCAATCTTCCTTTGGTCTGGGAGCTTCTCTGCTCAGGAACCTCAGGTCCGAAGGATATGCTCTGCTCCCGGCGCTGCTTTCTGGGTGGTATGAGGTTCCCATGTGTCTCTGCTGACTTCTCTCTTTTATATGTCAAAAGAGATTGCCTTAAGACAGAATCCAATCTTGTGGACTTCATCAGTATAACCTCTTCATAGTGATAGAGTTTACAAGACATAAGGAAATCACATCAGATTACAAAATGGTAGACAATCATACAATACAATAACCTCCATCTCACTCTACCTGACTTGGTGTAATAGATTAACCATAACAGCCATTTTTGTAGTGTTGCATAGGCTGTATTTTTTTTTTTTTTTTTTTGTCCTTCAATTTCTTGTCTACCATGAATATCTCATCTCAATTTCACCCTGTTTCTATAAGGCTTTCTCCACTCTCCCTCGGTTAACTGAGGCAAAGGCTTTGGTTAAGTGAGTGAGTCCTGTGAACAGAAAGGAACTTCCTGTCCTCTCCTTCCTTTGGGAGATCTCATGCCCATAATGGCTTCCATTTGCACAAGGCAGGTTGATGCTATAAAGGGCCGCACCTGATGGGGCTGGGGACAGGAACAGATAGAAGAATCAGGGAGAGACTGGGGAGCGGAAGGTGTTGGTATCCAAACTCAGGAAGAGTCTGACAGAGCACACTGGTAATCTCTGAACTGAAAATAAACTAAGGAACGAACGTCTGCTCAAACCCAAAACCAAACCCACGGCCGTGGAGTCGACGGCAACTCATAGTGACCCCATAAGACAGAGCAGAACTTCCCCAGAGGGTTTCCAAGGCTGTAATCTTTATGGAAGCAGACTGCCACATTTTTCCCCCTTGGAGCAACTGGTGGATTTGAACTGCTGACCTTTTGGTTAACAGCCAAGCCCTTAACTATTATGTCACCAGGACTCCTTACATTCATATAGGTAATTCTTTATAGGAGCGCAAAGCTCAAGGCAAACATTCTTTGTTAATTGGGCTAAACTACTGTTCAGTCTAACGATGTCGTCATGTGATAATTTCTGTTCAAGGTTTAAAAATTATTTCCGGGCATTAGATTTGGGGGTTTCCCCAATCTCAATGGATCCAGCAAGTCTGGTTTCCTTATGAATTTGAAGTTCTGTTCCACAATTTTCCCCCTTTTGATCAGGATCCATTTATTGGGTCTTTAATCAAAATGCTCGGCACCATTCATTTCTTTAGATCTTATGGAAATGGAGACACATAGAAGTTTATTGAGGCAATTAAACCTGCTGTCTATTTCGTTCTCTGATTCCTGGGTCTCCTTCTTCCTCTGCCTTCCAGGTAAAGACCAATCATTCTATCTTGGGGGGGTCTCTCGAAAGCTTTTAAGTCCCCAGGCATAACACCTAACTGTATTCTGTCCAAAGTAAAAATAGTTACACCAGAAGAGCAATGCCACAGAGACCTCAGGTGGTCACAGTACTTGAAGCATTCCCCTGGAATCAGATCCGATTTAGGCATTGGAAGCAGTGCTTTTGCTGATATAAAGAAAAGATCAAAATGGAATCAATAAAGCTTAACTGATGTCAAAAGTCTTTTCAGAACGCCAGCTCTGGAGCCCGAGGCTCAGGTGACTTCCTTCGAGATAAGAGGCCAGGTTTGATGTGTGTGCCGGCCACCTCCCTTTCATCCTTGCCTTTGGGGCGTTTTTCCGTGCCTCAGAGTTTTGATTTCTGTCGTTTTACTCCCAGATTTCCCTTTCATCCTCTCACTTGGGTATCTGGAGATAACAGAGCTGCCTGGCAGTCACTTACACGAGCACAGCAGGCTGTAGGGAGTGATGTCGGGATAAGCAGCCATCCGCCCCTTAAAGCCAGCTCGGTGATAATTAGAGACAGACACATTGCCAGGTGCAGTCTGCCGGGAATGAATCATGTCTGCCCACAGCAACGACAACCAGAATTCAGGTTTTTCCCTTGTTTGAAAGGAGAGTGAGGCAAGAGCACAAAGGATTATTGCATAGATACTAAATAATGTCCTCTCAAATACACATGGAAACCCTGGTGGCATAGTGTTTAAGAACTACGCTGCTAACCAAAAGGCTGGCAGTTCAAATCCACCAGGCACTCCTTGGAAACTCTACCGGGCAGTTCTACTCTGTCCCATAGGGTCGCTATGAGTTGAAATCGGCTCGACAGCAATGGATTTGGGGTTTTTTGGTCAATATACACCTATACACACGTATGTACCTACATAAAAGCCTTAAGTAAAATACTACGAGATGAAATGATATGGTTAGGAGTTTGTCCAGTTTGTTGGTCCTATAAGAAATATATGGGGCATGAAATTACATTCTGTTTCCATTTTGGTGGGGTATGCATTAAACAAACAAGGGCAGACTATGCACAAATTATTATTTATAAAATAAATGTATAGATAACTATATATGTATATATATGTTAGTAAGAGTTTTTATACAATCTGGCTATATCCATATATCGATATACACACATATAAATATACATAAATACATACATACACATATATATAATTTTTATTTTATGTATGTATAGTACTACCTGTGAAAGCCAGAACCTACGTAAGGTGGAAACCCAGCAGAGAAGGGAAAATCAAATACCTGAAATACTTGATTTAGAGAGAGAGAGAGAAAACTGATAAGACTGTGTCACAGGTTTCAACGTATGTGTGTATATATATATACACACACACAAACACACACATATACACATTTATATACACATACATATATATTTATATACTTGACTTATATAAAGTTATGTGAATAACGACATATAAACAAAAATAACAATATATCCCTGGATGAATCAAATGGTTAGCACGCTTGGCTCCTAACCAAAAGTTAGGAGGTTCACGTCCACTCGGAGTTTCTTCAGAAGAAAGGGCCGGTGATCTACTTATGAAAAATCAGCCGCTGAGAATTTTCTGGAGCACAGATCTACTCTGACACACATAGGGTAACCATGAGTCAAAGCTGATTAGATGGTAACCGGCCTTAATTAAATGATAAATAAGAAACTAACAAAGTCATTTTATGGTATATATAATTGTATATGTGTGTGTGTGTGCGTTTGTGTGTGAGTGTGTCTGTGTATACACACATTGAGGGAGACGCTGAATGAGACGGATTGAAACAGTGGCTGCAACAGTGTACTCAAACATAGCAACAATTGCGAGGATGATGGAGGACTGGGCAACATTTCATTGTTCTGTTATACATAAGGTTGCCATGACTCAGAGCTGACTTCATGGTACCTAAGAACAACAACACACACACACACACGTGTGTGTGTATATGTGTGTGTGGGTGTGTGGGTGTGTTTATATATATGTTGTTGTTGCAACAATGGGCTCAGGCATAACAACGATTGTGAGGATCGTGCAGGACGGGGCAGTGTTTTGTTCTGTTGTACACGGGGTCACTCTGAGTCGGAACCGACTCGATGGTGCCTAACAACAACAATATATAAAATAATTTTCTAAATCTTCTGCCTCAGAGATAACAATTGTGAACACATGGATACGTATATTTTGCATATTTTTATACACATATATTATTTACTTCTGGAAAACTGGGGTCATATAACATACGATTATGTTACTTTTTAAAAATGCGCAGTGTATTTTGAATGTTTTCGGTTGCTTTTATACCTTCGGAGTTCTTCCCCAGACAAAGATCTAGTACTTCTACTATTTCTTGTGGGAGAGTAGAGATTACCGACACTGAATTTAGAAAAAGTAGAAAACCTTACTAGAGCGAGAGCCAGCGAGCAGAAGGTCTTTAAGAAGCCATCAAAGAACAAACTAGAAAAAATGTCTAGACCAGAGGGGTCCTAGGGTGGGGCAAACGGTTACACGCTGGACAACTACCCTGAGGTTGTTGGTTCGAGTCCACTCAGAGGCCCTCGGGAGAAGTCCTGCTGATCTGCTTCTGAAAGGTTACAGCCTCGAAAATCCTTTGGAGCAGTTCTACTCTGACACACACATGGGGTCGCCATGAATCGGGATAGATTTGATGGTAACTAACAACAACAACTACAAGTGTAAGCTATTCATGCCTCTTTGCGCGCATTCTACAAGCTTAAGTGACAACATCTGTTCACACGTTGGTCATGTATTAATATTGACTACTGATTCAGAGGATATTAAATACTCCTAGCAGGATGTTTAGTCAAAGTATGCCATGGTTTAATCTCTGAACTGAATTCCAGATGAATTCCCTCACTCTTGAGTGAAGAAATATTTGAAAACTTGCTTTTTAACCTGAGAAAGATTTACCTATTGTGATGGCTAACTTTATGTGTAGCCTTGTCTAAGCCCTGAGTCTCATTGGTTTGGCAGATATGGGACTGGTTGCTCTTTTGTAATGTGATGGGATGGGATGCAACATAATGTAATCACGTTCCACAATGTAATGTACCATAATCACCTTCCATAATGCAACGTGATGTAATGTAATGTAATCACCTTGCATAATGTAATGTAATGTGATGTACTGTAGTATGATGTAATCACGTTCCATGATGTGATCTGATGTGTTCAATCAATCAACTGAAAGGGGAGTTTCCTTGGAGGTGTGGTCTGCCTACAAAACATAAATGGATGTTCTGACAAAGCTTGCTCTCTCTCTTGATGCTGCGCTCTTCTCATGGCCTGATGTCCAGTTCTTGGGATGTGAGCCTCCAAAAGTCTCCAGCCTGCTGCTTGACCTGCAAATTTTGGATTCGCCAGTCCCCATAATCCCATGGGCCACCAGAAGTCTCCAGCCTGACACCTGATCTACGGATTTGGGACCTGCCAGCCACTATAATTGCACGAGCCTTTCCTTGAAGTGGAGCCCTCGTGGTGCAGTGGCTAAGAGCTCAGCTGCTAACCAAAAGATTGGCAGTTTGAATCCACCAGTTGCTCCTTGGAAACCCTCTGGGGCACTTCTACTCTGTCCTATAGGGTCGCTATGAGTCCAAATCGACTCAACAGTGAAGTTTTTTTTTTCCTTGAAGTAAATCTCTCTTTCTTGCCCTCACCCTCTCTCTCTATATTTATATTTACATTTATATTTATATGACTCACTGGTTTTGCTCCTCTAGAGAACACAACTAAGACACCTGTGCAATGCTATCCAAAGAAATCAGCAAGGAGCATTTCGCCGTGTAGAAGATGCTGTATATGAACGGTAAAACTCAAATCAAATGTAGTGAAAAGGAAATGGAACCTATGGCTAATAGGAAATCAGTAGAAGTATGTGTGCTTCAGTTAACATGCTTAAGAAGAAATAGCATAATTTAAAATTGCTTTTCAGTATGCTTAGAAAAGGACAGGTTCTACTTGAGAAAAGTGAGTCTCTCATTTCTTACAGTGATTTGCTGATTCATAGACAGTTGTGAGGAGGAAGATTTTCACTGCTGAATAAGGACTTTAATGAAAGTGATGTCTGCAGGTTTCACATATGAGGACACTGAAGTTAAAAAAAAAAAAATTCTCTGTTTGGGTAAAATGCATTCCTTTTGTGGATGATTTCAGAAACATCTAGAAGATGACCTCAGGCCCCGGAAGTTTTCCGAGAGTCTTGGGTGTTTGAATAATTGGTTGTTGTAAGCTTCCACTGAGTTGGCTCTGACTCATGGTGACCCCATGTACAACAGAACAAAATGTTGCCCCAGCCCTCTGCCATCTCCGTGACTGTTGGTCTGCTCGAGTTCATTGTTGGCGCCACGGTGTTTTTTGAGTGCCTTCCCAACTAGGGGGCGCAGCTTCCAGCACTATCTCAGACAATATTCTGTTGTGATCCATAAGGTTTTCACTGGCTGGTTTTCAGAAGTAGATCACCAGACCTTTCTGCCTAGTCTGTCTTAGTCTGGAAGCTCCACTAGAACCTGTCCACCATGGGTGCCCGTTAGTATTTAAAATACTGGTGTCATAGCTTCCAGCATCACATAAGCATTCAAGCCACCACAGTGTGACAAACTGACATATAGAAACCACTTAATGTGCCACAGCCCTTGGGAAGGTAAAGGAGTTAGAGTTATCCTGGTACAACCCAAGACCCTGTACAAGAAATTAAGGACCAATCCAAGAGGGAATAGATTAGATCCTGTTTTCTTAAAAATGGAAGGTGTTACATTTTGCTTTTATTGTTCTTAAATAAAAACAGAGGCAAATTTCACGGCGTAGGCTTCACTTCTAAAGGATGTGAAATAAATACAATTGAGGACAGTATAGATTACTTGACAGAGGGTAGCTGGATCTGTGCTTATTTCTCACACTGGGCTGGTAAAACCAGTTGCCTTGGAGTTGACTTCAACTCATGGTGCCCCCGTGTGTTTCAGAGTGGAACTGTGCTCCATAAGGTTTTCAATAGCCTTTCTTCTGAGCTGCATCTGGGTAGATTGAAACCTTCCACCTTTCATTTAGCAGTTGAGCACATTAACCATTTGCACCACCCAGGGACTCTACTTTGCGCCGGTAGATCCCCCAAACCAGGAGCCACGTGCCATTAGTTGTACCGCACATACTAGCCTAAGCTGGTATAAGCAAAACAGGAATTCGTTAAGGGAATGAAAGGAGACTGAAAATACGTATTTTAAACCCCACATGAACTTTTGTCTTGCACACAAGAGATAAATGCAAAACCACATTACTGATAACAGATGTGGTCCTTTTACGTTCATGTTCTCTCACAATACCACTCAATTTAAAAGAAAAATAGACTGAAATAATGATGTAAACCTTGCTACAGCATCCTAGATGCTTCTCAAAATGCATAATAACCATTGAAATCATTGCAAAGGTATCTTTACTCATTATCGTTGTTGTGGTTAGCTGCCCAGGAATCGGACCCAATGCACAATGGGATCCGATCTTTGTGATCTATAGGGTTTTCACTGGCTGATTTTCAGAAGGAGATCACCAGGCCCTTCTTCCTACTCCATCTTAATCTGGAAGCTCGGCTAAAATCTGTTCAGCATCACAGCAACACACAAGCTTCCTGCGTGGAAGGCGAGAATTGTACCACTGACCCTCCAGCGCTCCCTTACTCACTAATAAGCAGTAGTATTTTAAGTGCATCTTCATAGAAATACTACAAATTGTACTGGGGAAGTGCAAAACAAATTACGTATGAGACAAATTAGTGGACAGGAATAAGAAGAGGGTAGAGCATGGGCTCCGACAGGCTTTTCTTTTTCTCTCATATAACACGAACTGATGCCAACTGGCTTTTTTCTTCCTGGCTCAGCATGGGCTGGGTTTTGAAAACAGGAAACTCGTGGGTAAATGAGGTTCTTGGCTTCCGGCCTCATGATTGTGGCCTTCCCCGTTTCCTTGGGCACCATTCATGCAAAGTCACCTTTTTTTAATATTCCGTCATAGCTTCTCCCGCTGAGGTTTTCTCCAGAGACTCTCAATGCTTCACGTTCCTGAGGAGTTATAGCATACAGCTCAGGATTTAACAGGAGGTATCATGACCGAAGGAGCCCTGGTGCACAGTGGTTAAGAGCTCAGGCTGCTAACCAAAAGGTTGGCAGTTCGAATCCACCAGACACTCCTTGGAAACTCTACGGGGCAGTTCTACTCTGTCCTACAGGGTTGCTATGAGTCAGAATCGACTCGACGGCAATGGATTTGTTTTTTTGTGTTTATCATGATTTAAGGAGTCCTGGCTGGAACCCTGGTGGCACAGTGGTTAAGAGCTCGGCTGCTAGCCAAAAGGTCGGCAGTTCGAATCCACCAGCCACTGCTTGGAAACCCTATGGGGCAGTGCTACTCTGTCCTATAGGGTTGCTATGAGTCAGAATTGACTTGATGGCAACAGGTTTTTTTTTTGGTTATCATGATTTAAGGATCCCTGGTGGTGCAGTGGTTAAGAGTTATAGATGCTAACCAAATGATAGGGAGTTTGAGTCCACCAGGTGCTCCTTGGAAACCCTAGGGGGCAGTGCTACTCTGTCCTACAGGGCTGTTAGGAGTCGGAATCAACTTTTCTCGGTGGATGGTGCAACAGTTAAGCACTAGGCTAGTAACCAAAAGGTGGATGGTTCCAACCCGCCCAACAGCTCCTTGAGAGGAAAGCCTGGTGATCTGCTTTTGTAAAGACTACAGCCAAGAAAACCCTAGAGGCCAGAAGAACTAGATGGTGCCCAGCTGCCACTACCGACTGTTCTAATTAGGGCTACAATAGACGGATCCTGACAGAATAAGGGAAATGTGGACCAGAATCTCAAATTCTTAAAAAAAAAAACCCCAACTTACTGGACCAGTTGGGGCTGGACAACTCCCGGAGACGATCGCCCTGACAGACTGGTTTCATCTGGCTTCCCTGCCCCCTTACCTTCTCGTCTTTGTTTTAAAGTCATTGTTGACCGTTTGGTCTCATACAGATGATGTTGTAAAGGAGCACAGTACTCATGGGTGATGTTTTTATGGCTAAATAACAGATTGGCTCAGAAAATAAAACAATAAAACATAAATAATGATGTATTGCATAGAGCAAATCTGCTGCAAAAGACCTCTTTAAATTTCTAAAAAGCGAAGATGTCACTTTGACGATCAAGCCGCACTTGGTCTCTTTTTATATAAATGTACAGCAGAGTTATGGGAGCGCTGGTGGCATACAGCTGCTAATCAAAAGGTCAGCAGTTTGAATCCACTAGCCACTCCTTGGAAACCCTACGGGGCAGTTCTACTCTGTCGGTAGGGTCACAGTGGGTTGGAATTGACTTTATGGCAACGGGTTTTGCACCAAGCCATGGTACTTCCAATGGCTTCATATGCATGTGATAGCTGGACAATGAAAAAGGAAGACCTAAGAAGAACCGATGCATTTGAATTGTGGTGTTGGCAAAGAACGTTGAATAGCCTATGGACTGCCAGAAGAACGAACGAATCTGTCTTGGAAGAAGTGCAGCCAGAATGCTCCTTAGAAGCAAGGATGGTGAGGCATGGACTCGCTTACTTTGGACACATCATCAGGAAAGACTGATCTCTAGAAAAGGACATCATGTTTGGTAAAGAAAAAGGTCGGTGAAAACGAGATGGATTAGCCTCAACAATGGACTCAAACATATCAACGATCGTGAAGATGGCTCTGGAAAGGGTGATGTTTCATCCGGTAATACGTAAACTCTCTACGAGTTAGAGTCGACTCAGTGGCTCAGGATGACAATAACAAGTACAGGAAGTCCTGAAACCAGACGAAAGCCAGCTACACTAGAGACCAGTGTCTGAAGCAATTGGGTTTGAAAAATAACAAGGAAGCCTTAGAAGAAGGCTATTTGTGTTACCAAATGTCTGCCACTCACTTGAAACTTGCAATGTATTTGAATAAGTCCCTTTTTAAAACCTGTACTAACCCTTTTTTTTAAGGGTGGTAAATATATATGTTTTAAAAAAAAGACAAAACATTCACCATTTCAACATTCTTCACGTGTGCAACTCAGGGGCATTATTTGCGTTCATCTTGCTGTTCGACCATCATCTCAATCTGTTTCCAGATTTTCCGTTCACCCTTAAGTTACCAGCAGCTCAGTGTCCCCTAAGCAGAGAGTTCCCCCTTTTCACTCCCATCGACCCGCCCCTGGTAACCACTGATCAACTTCTGTCTCTATACACTTGTCTATTCTAGATAATTCATATAACTGGGGTCATCCAGTATTTGTTCTTTGCTGCCTGACTGACTTCGCTCAGCATGATGTTTGAAGGTTTATGCATTTCTCTTTTATGTTGTATGTTTAGGAATCGCCACTTTGAGGTGCGACGTGCCTACAGCCTGCAATTTCAAGATAGAATGTTGTGAGGATCTGTATTCGGATTCTATAAAAGAGGAAACTGGTAGACAGACTACAGCAAGGTGATAATCTTCGCCTTATATTTAAAGCCTTGTGATTTAGGAAGAAAATGTGAAATACAATCTTATAGACTGCACGAGCAAAGGCACGGGGTTTGTAACTAACAGAGAAACAGGCTTTTGCTGCATTAACATCAAGCAGAGAATTTTTTACAGGTTCAGAAAAAATAAAGTATCTGCTACTGCAAGCCTATGTTACTTGAAAGCAGGAAGGAGGCAGGAAGGAGGGGCGGGGCCTCAGAAGGTCCCATGGTTGTCTATGAGCATGGGTGGGGCAAGCGGTTTTCAATCGGCTGCTAACCGAAAGCTTGGCGGTTCGAACCCACCCAGAGGCTCCACGGAAGAAAGGCCTGGCACATTGCTTCCATAAAGATGACAGCCCAGAAAAACCTTATGGAGCTCAGTTCTACTCTATAACATATGGGGTTCCCATGAGTCGGAATAGACTCTAGGGCAATGGGTTTTCTTCTTGTTGTTATTTTTAAATGGTTTCCCAGGGGAGTCCCTGGGTGGTGCAAATGGTTAAAGTGCTTAGCTGTTAATTGAAATGTTAAGGGTTTAAGTCCACCCAGAGGTGCCTCGGAAGAAAGGCCTTGATGATCTACTTCCGAAAAAATCAGTCACTGAAAATCATATAGAGCATAGTTCTACTCTGACACACGTGATGAAATTGGCTGGAAGACAACAGGTTTGTTTTATTTTATTTTATTTTTGGTTCTACCAGCATGATCTAGTAAGCAGAGGGGCCAGGTGGCATGAGGAGTACATTGAGAGCCATGTACACATACAGTGAAACACTGAACACTGGGGTGTCTATCCACACACCCACATATCGCAAAAATGACGCATTTGAGAACGTCAGGGTCTATAGGATCATCTAAGACTCACCAGAAGCTAACAACACACGCAGCAACAAGAAGCTTGCCAGCCATCTGTAAAAATTTAGCACAGCTCTTGGGAAAGCGTCATCTGGTCTCATTTTAACGTTGTTGTTTGTTGCCTTCAAGCTGGCTCTGACGCATAGCGACCCCATGTACCACAAAACGAAACAATGCCCAGTCCTGTGCCATCTTCATAATCATTGGTATGTGTCGTGGATTGAATTCTGTCCCACAAAAATATGTATCAACTTGGCTAGGCCATGATTCCCACTATTATGTAATTATCCTCCATTTTGTGATCTGATGTAATTATCCTCCATTTGTGATCTGATGCAATTATCCTCCATTTTATGTGTTGTGAATCCTGAACCTCTATATGTTAACAAGGCAGAATTAGGGTGGGGTACATTTTGAGTCACACCCTTACTAAAGGGCTTGACTCAAGTTACCGATCTTACTTAAGTCACACCCTTACTGAAGTCACACTCTTGCTTGAGTCATTCCTTTTATCTTACAAGAAATAAAAGGAGAGAGAAATGAGCAGAGAGAGGAGGGACCTCACTACCATCAAGAAAGAAGAGCTGGGAGTGGACTGCTTCCTTTGGACCCACGGTCCCTGCGCTGATAACCTCCTAGACTCGAGAAGATTGATGTCAAGGCACATGGAGATCTCCAAGGAACAATAGGCCCACGGATGTTGACAGGAGATAAGGACCTTCTCCCAAAAAGCCAACAGAGAAAGCCTTCCCCTTAGGCCGGCACTCTGAATTTAGACTTCTGGCCTCCTAAACTGTGAGAGAATAAACTTCCGTTTGTTAAAGCCATCCACTTGTGACATTTCTGTTAAAGCAGCCCTAGATAACTACGACAGTATGTTTGAGCAGGCCGCTCTAGCTATTGTGTCAACCCATCTCATGGAGAGTATCCCTCATTTTTGCTTGACATTTATGGTTTCAACATAAATGGTTTAAAATGATCATGGAAAAGCTAAAAAAAAATAATATATTGGAGAACTCTGTGCTTTGGTTAGTTTTATAACTGTCAAAATCTCATAAGAATACAATTGTTACTAAAGATATGCAGAGATTTAAATATCTTTCAATCTCTAGATTTCAAGTCAAGATAACATGTATGCTAGGAATGTAAAATGTCTCCGTTCAGGGAAATACACACGCAATGAAGACGAAGCACGAACAGAAGACTCGGGCATGAACTGATGTTTCGAGGGATGTGGAAGCTTCGGTATTTGTGAAAAAGAAACAGCTGCTCAGTGCAAGAAGTGGAAATCAATGTGGTTTAGCAAAAAATTAGGAATTCATGGATTTTGACACTTGGGAGTTCAGCCACACTGAAAAAAAATGTTCACGTAAATAGGTTCTCTCCTTTGTTAATGAGCTGGCGTTTTGCAATTTAGCGTCAAAAAACACTGCAACAGCTAATCATCCAGAAAGTGCTTATTATCCAGTGGACACTCAGGAGGCAAAAAGAATCTGAGCTCTGACCCCAGCCCCCAAGGAGTTTGGGAATTGGTGACAGGAAGCAAGGATTATGCACAGAACAACACAGAGCCATACAAAACCAAGTGCAAACCAAATCTTGTGGCACAAAAGGAATCCAGGGACAAGGAAGTCATTCTCCTGTGACCTGCCATTCTCAATACACACAACAGATCATTGGTTCTTAACTACTGTTGATTTTTCTCCTCCCTGGGGGACACTTGGCAATGTCCAGAGACAGTTTTGGTTGTCATAGCCTGGGGGGAGGGGTGCTACAGGCATCTTGTGGGTGGAGACCAAGGATGCTGCTAAACCTCCTACTATGCACGGGGCAGTCCCCACAACAAAGAGTCTTCCAATTAACGAGCTTCTTAGTTCATTCAGATACACAAGACCGAATGGGCAGCTCCGGTCCAAAAGCAGGATAAGAAGGCAGGAAGGGACAGGAAAGGGACCAACGGACACAGGGAACCCAGGGTGGAAAGGGGGAGTGTGCTGTCACGTAACGGGGATTGCAACCAATGTCACAAAACAATATGTGTATAAATTTTTGAATGAGACATTAACTTGAGCTGTAAACCTTCACCAAAGCACAATAAAAAAATAATAATAAATAAATACCTAAAAAAAAAAAAAGAATGTTCCAATCCAAAATGCCAAATGACGTCAAGAAACCTTGAATAGATAATATAGGTAAGACAAGGGAACAGTTGCTTCCCAGGACCTACATATAAGGGGAAAAAGACTATCTTTAAGGTAAATTAAAAGAAATGCAAAATAAACAACAAACTCATTGCTGTGGAGTTGATTCCAACCCATAGAGACCCTAAAGGACAGAGCAGAGCTGCCCCATAGGGTTTTCCAAGCCTGTAATCTCTACAGAAGCAGACTGCAACATCTTTTGTCCCGCAAGAAGTGGCTTGGTGGGTTGGAACCACAGACCTATCGGTTAGCAGCTTGAGCGCTTATCCACTGCACCACCAGGGCTCCTCCCTAGATTTGAGCAGAGATGCGCAAAGTTACTATAAAACTCTGACGCCTGACTACGTGTAGAATAAAGGTATAAACATATACAGCAACAGTACGCTGGCAGAAACTACAGGATATCTTCTGTAAACCAGTTGCCGTTGAGTCCACTGTGACTCTTGGCGCCTCCATGTGTCAGAGTAGAACTGTGCTCGCCACAGAGTTTTCAATGGCTGATTTGTCAGAAGTAGATCACCAGGATTTTCCTCCAAGGTGCCTCTGGGTGGAGTTGAACCTCCAACCTGTCTGTTAGCACCTGAGCGTGTTGACTGTCTGCACCATCCAGGGGCTCCAAAGCCAAATCAGTCGCTGTCCAGTCAATTCCGACCCACGGCAACTCCACGTGTGCAGAGTAGAACAGTGCTCCACAGAGTTTTCAATGGTTGGTTTTTTTTGGGAAGTAGATCACTAGGCCTTTCTTCTGAGGCACCTCTGAGTGGACTTGAACCTCCAAACTTTCAGGGACTCCTGTCTATTACTAGAAAAGCACATTCAATACTTCTGGGCAAGGCCATCCTTCTCTACTCTTGCCCCAGGAGCCGCATCGCCCCTACAATGCCATCCTTCCCCTACATGACTGGCTTCCCTGATACAGAGTGGCACCCAAAGACGCTATTATTTCTCCCATCATATAAAAGACAAATCTCTATCGTCCACTCTCCCATGTCTTTGCTCTGTTTACAGCAAAACCCTTTAAACGAATTTCCTAATCTATCTTTGCTGCTTATTTCTCCTGAACCCACGTTGATGAGGATTTAGCTTCTGTTGTTTATGTGAGCCCTGGATGCACAGTGGTTAAGAGCTCAGGCTGTTAACCAAAAGGTTGGCAGTTCGAATCCACCAGCTGCTCCTTGGAAACCCTATGGGGGCAGTTCTACACTGTCCTGTAGAGTCACTATGAGTCCGAATCGACTCGACAGCAACAGGTTTGGTTTTTTGAGTTGTTGTTCGTTGCCGTCAAATTGGATTCGCTTCACGGCGACCTTACGTATAACAGAAAGAAACGTTGCTCAGTCCTGAGCCATCTTCACAATTGTTGGTATTTTTGAGTCTGTTTTTGTGGCCATTCTGTCAATGCATCTCATTGGGGGTTTCCTCTGTTTTCACTAACCCTTTACTCTACCAACCACAGCATCCTTTTTCAGTGATTGGTTTTTCCTGACAACGTGGACAAAGTAAACAAGACAAAGTCTTACTGTCCTTGCTCCTGAGGCACATTCTAGTTGTATTTGATATTTCTTCATGGACACCCAATGGTCAATTCTCCATCTCTCATTTTGATCTTCCAGCAGGCCTTGAAACTCTTGATGATTCTCTTGTCCAAGAAATATTTTTTCCCCTTGTATAGGTAATTATTTCCTATTGCTGCTAGGGAGCCCTGGTGGGTCAGTGGTTAAGAGCTCAGCTGCTAACCAAAAGGTTGGCAGTTCAAATCCACCAGGCGCTCCTTGGAAACCCTATGGGGCAGTTCTGCTCTGTCCCATGGGGTTGCTATGGGTCAGAATCGACAAGACAGCAATGGGTTTCAGGGGTTCCATTGTCTCTTGAAATGATATGTTGGTGATGTATGAAACATTACACAGTCCTGTCTGGGCATTTCTGTGCTTTTCCAAGGGATTTTCACCCCTGGATTTCATCAAATTAGTGAAATAAGTATCAATTGAGTGTCATGGATTGAATTGGGTCCCCTAAAAACGTGTGCCTCAAAAAACACTTTGCATTTACCTAGTGTTCATAGTCTATAAAGCACTTTTATGATCTTTGCGCCTCATTTAATCCAAAACTTTCCTGCTGGCTAAAGAGCTGCTTTACGCCCTTGACTGCGGACATTTGTAACTATTAAATTCGAGCTTACTGTTGACCATCTGTTGCAGTGGTTAAGCCTTCGCCTGCTAACCAAAAGGTTGGCAGTTCAAATCCACCAGCCGCTCCTTGGAAACCCTATGGGACAGTTCTACTCTGTTCTATAGGGTTGCTATGAGTTGGAATCGACTCGACGGCAATGGGTTTTGGGTTTATTGCTGCTCTACCAAGATTTCACAAATTCAAGGGCTTAAGATAACACAGATTTAATATCTTACACTTGTGTAGATCCAAAGTCCAAAATGGGTTGGCATTATTTCCAGAAGCTCTAAGGGAAGTGTTTCCTTATCTCTCCTCTCCAGCCACACTGGTCTTCTGGATGCACCTAAGGATTCTGCTACCTCAGGGCCTTTGCACTGGCTCTTCCCTTAGCCTGGGATGTTCTTCCCTGCTTGGTTCACTCCCTCCCCTCCCTCAGCCTCACCTTTTCTGTGAGGGTTTCCCTGAACCATCTATTGAAAATTGCAGTGTCCAACCCCAACCTAGCATCCTTCTTTGCCAGACATTCATCCACAGTTCTTATCATATCATATCCCAGTGTATCACACTATGCTATGCATTAATACTATGCATTGTATGTTATTTGTTTGCTTCTTTTTCTCAGTGGAATATAATTGTTCTATGCTCAGTGATTTCTGTCTGTTTTGTTCACTGTTCTAATCCCAACTGAAGGCACTGGGTGGCAAAGAGCAGGCCCTTCGTATATAATTAATCAACTCATTAATTACATTAAATCCAATATTATGTTTTCCTTGGCAAAACTATCATCGCAAGGGGAGAGAAAGTGTCTTGATAGCTCTTAATTTAGAAATACGACTAATAGAATTCTCTCTCTGCCTCTGTGTCTCTCTCCCTCTTTTCTCTGTCTCTCTCTATGTGTTCCTCTCTTTCTGTCTTTCTGTGTTCACAGTTCCTTAGTTAACTTTGTGAATGTAATTTCATCTGCCACGTAGTTTTGCAGCTGAGGGATGTCTTATCCATTTTCTGTCGATGGTTATGGAGAGTTACATGCCTTAGGGTCAATGATCATAAAGATGGTGCAGTTCCAGGCAACTTTTCATTCCATTACACATAAGGTTGCTATAAGCGGCAGTCAACTCAATGGCAACTAACAGTAACAACACTTATATATTGTTTCCATCAAACGAAACACTACCCTAAGCATGTAACCTAACTTACCCCATCAATATATTCAAATGTAATTGCATTTGGAAAGCATTTTTATGTTGCAAATACACAGGGCACGTATCACATCTAGATTCCATTTTGCTCTTTTGGAAACTCTCTTTGCAACTTTGCGCTCCATTCTCTAAGTATCACTTTCTTACTGGATGACTTATTGATCGGCTTGGTTTGTCACTGGAGACAAGGAGGTATAATAATTTCACCACGATGGTTCATGTGTCTTATCAAAATCACATATGCTATTACAGGCTTTCAGACAAATGTGAGGAGGAAACAAAAATTATTTGCGGACCAGAATTTGTATCGTCACATGTTCTCTGGGTCTCAGGAGTCTTTCAACTCCCCTACTCAGATTGCTTTTCAGAGATTTTTCAATTATCAAACTTGAATGGACTAATTTCCTTGAATCCATCTAGGGAGGGAAGAAAAGATACACAGGGGGCAGGCAGATCTTTATCTTGTGGGGATTGTTTAAAAAAACATTTCACCAACAAAATTATCACCAGGATATTAATTCCCAACTCACTTCCACCATATTAATGTATTTTGGCTTCCAATTTCAATGGGTCTCCTTGGAGATGTCCATCTTCCCCACTACTCAAATAAGCCCACTGTCCTTCTTTTCATTTAGAGTAACTCATATGTCCCATTGTCTCCATGGAGATGGAATCATATGTCCCATTGTCTCCATGAAGATGGAAGCCACCTCATCCTGATCCATTAAAAAGGATCAACTCTTCGTACACTCCAAGAAAAAAAAAATGAAATAAACATACAGAAGATACAAAGTAGTATGTTTTCTTTAGAGTTAAGAATCTCAAGGGACTCTATTTTGAATGCAAATATTTCCTGCAGAGCACATTTCTTCAAGGAATAGTCTGAGTGATCATTAACTCACGCTGAAATGACACTCTGGAAAAAAATACCTAACTGGAAAAAATGTATTTATTTCCTAGATTCTTCTATGAAGTGTATAGCATGCCTTGGTTAAGTGCTTGACTTCTCACTGAAATGCTGGAGGTTCACGTGCCACCCAGAGGCACCTCAGAAGAAAGGACTGGTGATCTACTTCTGAAAAATCACCCATTGAAAACGCTAGGGAGCACAGCTCTACTCTGAAATGCGTGGGGTCACCATGAGTTGTAATTAACTCTATGGCAATTTTTTTTTTTAAATCAAGTTTATCGAAAGGTTTTGATTTCCAAATATGGCTACTATCTATAAAAATAAAATCCAAACTTCTTTGAAGAAATGCTAAATAATTTACAAATAGATCAAAGAGATTCTCTGTAAGATGTCACGTGGCTGGACACTAGTTCTATGCTCATTTAGAGTTTAAGAAAGTGGTTTTATACCTTCTCTCTGCCCTTCTTATTTTATTCATCCCCCCCGAATTCTTCGGCTCCCTCAAATCTGCACTTGTTTACTATCATCCTTGACCCTATTTGTCTCAGGACAAAGTACCTCTTGGCTTCCTCATTCTTTTCACCATTAGGTAAGTGGTAGGCGCCTGGCCCCATTATAGGGTCGTCATGCTTAGCCACCAGCCGCCACTAGTGGGGACTTGCATGTTACTGTGATTTTGAACAGGAGTCAGCAGAGCTTCCAGATTAAGGAGGGCCTGACGATCTAGTCCCCAAAATCAGCCAAACGAAAACCCTCAATAAGATAGACTGACACAATGTTGAAACAATGTACTCAAACATTCCAACAATCCAGAAGATGGCGCAGGACCAGACAACGTTTTATTCGGTTCTACATAAGGTTGCCATGAGTCGGAGCTGACTCAGTGGCAATTAACAACAATAACGTAGATATATTTTTTAAATCAAAGGGGACCCTACCCTAAGCATCTGACCTAACTTAGCCCGTCAATATATTCACACGTAACAGTATTTGGAAAATATTTTTATATTGCTAAATACACAGGGTACTTGCCACATCTGGATTCCATAACAGTCCATTCTGCACTGATCCTGCGGATGGCTCAGGACTGGGCAACATTTTGTTCCATTGTGCATGGGGTCTCCATGGGTTGGGGGTGACTCCATGCCGCTAACAACCATTATCCTGCTGCGTCAGTTTGCATGTCTGGTACCATGCACTTCACCATTCCCAGAGGACAAAGACTCCATTCCCTCATTTTCTCAATCCTCCCTCTCACTTGCTGAGCCAATCAAGTTAGTGCTGTTAGCATTTTTAGCCACGAGGAGGCAGTAGAGGAAAGTTCAAGACTGATGGTCTGAGAGCAAAACATGGCCATACCTTGTCTTTCCGTCCATATCAGCATCATCAATAACAATGATCGTTTCCAGTGTTTGTTTTTCCTGATGAAATTATACATTCTTTCTTTTAAATTGTACTTTAGATGAAGGTTTACAGAGCAAAAAGTTTTTCATTCAACAGTTACTACACATATTGTTTTATGACATTGGTTAACCACCCCACGACATGTCAACACTGTCCCTTCTCAACCTTGGGTTCCCTATTACCAGCTTTCCTGTCCCCTCCTGCCTTCTAGTCCTTGTCCCTGGACTGGTGTGCCTCATTAGTCCCATTTTGTTTTATGAGGCTGTCCAATCCCTGGCTGCACGGTGAACCTCGGGAGTGACTTCACCTCTGAGCTAAAAGGGTGCCCGGGGGCCATACTCTCAGGGCTTCTCCAGTCTCTGTCAGGCCAGTAAATCTGGTCTTTTTTGTGCGTGTTAGAATCTTGTTCTACATCCTTCTCCAGCTCTGTCCAGAACCCTCTGTTGTGATCCCGGTCAGAGCAGTCAGTGGCAGCAGCTGGGCACCATCTTAGCTGTACTGGACTCAGTCTGGTGGAGGCCGCGGTAGTTGCGATCCATTAGCCCTGTTTCCAGTGTGAAATACATGTTGCTGTGAGTTGCCATTGAGTCAGCTCCGACTCCTGGAGACCTTATGCACAACAGAAAGAAACCTTGCCCTGTCATGTACCTTCTTCACAGTCACTGTCTAAGCTCATTGTTGCAGCTAATGTGCCAATCCTTCTCCTCGATGGTTCCCCTCATTTTCGCTGACCCTCTGATTTACCAACCATGATGTCCTTTTCCAGCCACTAGTCTTTCCTGATGACGTGCCCAAAGTAAGCAGCTGAGGAGCATTCTGGTTGTACTTCTTCTCAGACTGACTCGTTAGTTCTTCTAGCTGTTAGCTGTCATCAAGTCAGCTCCTCCTCATGGCGACCTTACAGATAACAGAAAGCAACGTTCCACGGTCCTGCTCCATCTTCATGTTTGTTGTTCTGTCTGGGTCCACTGTTTCGGCTGTTGCATCAATCCATCTCTTGGAGGGCTTCCCTCGTCTTCACTGACCCTCTAAATTACCAAACATTAAATGTATGCACTCGTATTAATAAGACAGAGAAGGAAAGGCAATATCGGCGGAAAGTGCCATAATTTTTATTATTATTATTACATAACTTTTCAATCACTGGAGCCATACCCACATGCCCTTCTCCAATTATGGGTCCTATTCCTACCTTAAAAGGAGCCCTGGTGGTGCAGTGGTTAAGTGCTAGGCTGCTAAATCGAAAGGTCTGTGGTTCGAATCCACCAGCAGCTCCATGGGAGAAAGATGTGTCAGATTGTTGTTCCGTAAAGATTGTTGCTGTTATTGTTAGGTGCCGTCAGTTCAGTTCTGACTCATGACCCCATGTAGAACAGAACGAAATACTGCCTGGTCCTGTGCCACCCTCACAGTCGTTGCTATGTTAGAGCCCATTGTTGCAGCCACCATATCAATCCATCTCCTTGAGGGTCTTCCTCTATTTCCCTGACTCTCTACTTTACCAACTATGACGTCCTTCTCCAGGGACTGGTCCTTCCTGGTAACATGTCCAAAGCACCTAAGACAAAGTTCAGCCATCCTTGCTTCTAAGGAGCATTCTGGCTGGACTTCTTCCAAGACACACTTGTTCACTCTTCTGGCAGGTCATGGTATATTCAACATTCTTCACCAACACTATAATTCAAAAGCATCAGTTCTTTTTTGGTCTTCCTTATTTGTTGTCCAGCTTTTGCATGCATAGGAGGCGACCGGACATACCATGGCTTGGGTCACGTGAACCTTAGTCCTCAAAGTGACATCTTCAGTTTTTAACACTTTGAAGAGGTCTTTTAATTTCGAATCCAAGGAAAATGAAATCCTTGACAACTTCAATCTTTTCTCTGTTTATCATGATGCTGTTTATTGGTCCAGTTGTGAGGATTTTCCTTTCTTTACGTGGAGGTGTAACCCATCCTGAAGGCTGTAGTCTTTGATCTTCATCAGTAAGCATTTCAAGTCTTCTTCACTTCAGCAAGCAAGGTGGTGTCTTCTGCATAACGCAGGTTGAGTCTTCCTCCAATCCTGATGCATTCTTCTTTGTATAGTCCACCTTCTTGGATTATTTGCTCAGCGTGAAGACTGAATAACTACGTTGAAAGGATACAACCTTGATGCACACCTTTCCTGATTTTAAACCCCACAGTATCCTCTTGTTCTGTTGGAATGACTGCCTCTTGGTCTATGTATACTTTCCACATAAGCACAATTAAGTCTTCTGGAATTCCCATACTTTGCAATGTTATCCGTAATTGGTTATGATCCATACAGTAAAGATTACAGCCTAGAAAACCCGAAGGGGCAGTTCTACTCTATCACATGGGGGTGCTATGAACTGAAACGGACTTGATGGCAAGGGATTCTTCCTGTCTTATCAAGAGCATGAAGCCCCCACCCAAACATATTTCAGACAACTCACCAGTAAGAAGTACAAGAATCACACCCAGAGCCTGTTCCCAGGAGAGTTGAGAACCTCCACCATCTGGCACAACATGTGGTATTTGAAGGGACTTCATCCTTTCTTCTCCCCCTTTCTCAGGCCCTGGTTTGAGTGATCACGCACAACTGAGCTCACGTGTCGACACCACTTCCTCATGCTTCTCTCATACTTCTTTTATCTCTCTACTATTTATTTTCCCAAGCACAATGCTTCACTTTTCTTCTCTCCCTCCTCAACTTTTTACAGGGCTTGTCAGCAACTTAGTAATTCCTTTTTTTTTTTTTTTTTTTTAAGATAGAGAAAGAAAAAGCTTCAAGTCAAAGGAGGCCATTACAATAATCAAATAAGGAACATGTTCATCACGGGAACAGAGGCGAGAAGGAATATGAGATCCAGGAGGATGGAAACCAGGTGCGTATATACTAGAAGATGGAGAGGATTTTGTTTTCTTCATATATCCCCTCGTGAATGTTCAATTTGATCAACAAGATGTGTTTACATTTGTCATTTAAAAGAAAATCTTAAATACACTTTTTAAAAAAAATGAATGCAAAGAAAAGCAAATAAAAACCCTTGTTGATGTTGGGTGCCTTCCAGTTGATTCTGACTCACAGCGCCCCCATGTGACAGAGCAGAATGGCCCCATAGGGTTTTCTAGGCTATACGTCTCTACAGAAGCAGACTGCCAGGTCCTTCTCCTGCAGAACCACTGGTGGGTTCAAATAGCTGACCTTTTAGTTAGCAGCTAAGTGTTTAATCATTATGCTACCAGGGCTCCTCAGAAGCACTTTGGGGAGAGGGAGTAAAAAATAATTAAAACAGTGAAGGTACAAAAGTAATGAACAACATCCCTAACTCCCAAATTAAATCAGAATACCATAGATTCTGTTGTTGTTGTTGGGTGCCATTGAGTTGATTCTGACTCCTAGCAACCCCATGTGATAAAGTAGAACTGCCCCATAGGGTTTTCTTCACTGTAAGCTTTATAAGAAGATCCCCAGCTCTTTCGCCCACGCAGCAACTGGATGGGTTTGAACTGCCAACCCTTCAGTTAGCAGCTGAGCACTTAACTGTTGCACTAACAGGGCTCCTTATCCATACAATAGCTTGACATTTCCCAGCAGATGTCCATCAGGTACGTTGTAGTTACCCACGAAATTCTCACGAATGTAGAATGCTTGTACACAAGTGCACACAAGAGAATTCGAATCCTAACTCTTGAGAGGAACTTACCGATCCTCTCCGCCCATGGTTCCCAACATTGTTTTATTGAATGGAATCGTACATGGAACCCCAATACAGCAAATGACTCAAAAAGCCCAGCCTACCCACCCTCCTTTTCAGATGTAAACCATGACCCTAGGAAGGAGACCAAACCATAAAGCGTGGAAAAGGCAAACACAGAGCTCAAATCATCCTATTTTAATTCAAATGGTCTTTCTGCTGTGCTCCTGCTGTTACTGTTAGTTGCTGTCCAATGGATTCTGACTCATGGAGACCCATGTGTGTTGGAGTAGAACCATGCTCCATAGGGTTTTCAATGGCTGATTTCTCAGAAGCAGACTTTCTTCCAAGGCACCTCTGAGTGGGTTTGAACTGCCAACCTTTCGGCTGGTAGTCACCCAGGCTACTTGTCAAGCACATAGACTGCCTTAGTTTCAAACCATCTCTTTTTTATCTTGAAAACCACAGCATCAAGGCAATTAGTTGCTTCTGCAACTAATGGCCTTGACAAGAAAGAAAAATTCAGAACTCTATTATTCAACTCTCCTTGAGACACAATCTTTCAGGATAGCTACAGTTTTTGAAAAATTCACAGGTGTTCCCTGATACATATATATCTTTTAATCCTTGAAAAAGTCAGTTACATAAAGCTGTGGGCAGGTGAGAAATCTCTGGAAATCATCGTTTGGCTCCATTTTTTGGGCAGCAGACAGCAAGCAGAGGATTAAATACTCCCTAGCAGTGAAGACATCCAACTCTCTTGATCAAGCGTTAGTTCTAAGACACCAGAGTTTTGCTGTGGCGAATGTTACTGCTGGGCTGATGGCCCCCATTTTCAGCGTACACCACAGTGAACCAGCAAAACGGATTTGATGGGACAGGCTCAGTAATCAAGGACTCCCTTTCAGGCACACAAAAATACATTATAAGCATCTTACCAGGTAAGATGCAAGACTTCGTCTCACATACTTTGGACATGTTATCAGCAGGGACCAGTCCCTGGAGGAGGACATCATGCTTGGGAAAGTAGAGGGTCAACGAAAAAGAGGAAGATCCTCAACAAGATGGACTGACACAGTGGCTGCAATGATGGGCTCAAGCATAACAATGATTGTGAGCCTGGGGCAGGACTGGGCAGTGTTTCCGTCTGTCGTGCGTGGGATCACTATGAGCCAGAACCGACTTGACGTCACTTAACAACAACAACCACCATCTTGTACGCAGATCAGCAACTTGACTCACTTAACAACAACAACCACCATCTTGTATGCAGATCAGCAATTAGAGCCCCTGACATTTTGTGTGTGTGTATGTGCGTGTGTGTGTGTGTGTGTGTGTGTGTGTAATTATCAAACCTAAATCTGGTGCTAAAGGCATATTCGGTTTCCTAATTCATTCTGTCGCTACCCGTCTGTCAGTTTGTCACACTGTGGTGGTGTGCACGTTCCTGTAATGCTAGAAGTTATGCTACTGGTATTTCAAACACCAGAAAGGCCACCCATGGTGGAAAGGTTTATGAGGGGCTTTCAGACTCCATACAGAATACGAAGAAAGGGCTGGTGATCTACTTTTGAAGATTAGCCAATAAAACCTTAGGTATCACAACTGAATATTGTCCAATATAGTGCGGAAGATGAGCCTCCCTAGGTTGGAAGGCACTCAGAATACACAGTGGCTGCAAAAAGCACTCAAGCATAGCAATAATTATGATGATGGTGCAGGACTGGGCTACGTTTTGTTCTATTGAGCACGGGGTCGCCATGACTTGGAACAACTCGAAGGCAACTAACTAACAACAGCAACAGCTCACTCTGTAGTCTACCTAATCCATTAACAATGACTAGCAAGGCAGAGAGGAGCCCTAGTGTCGCAGCAGTTAACTGCTCAGTTGTTAACAGAAAGGTCGGCGGTTTGAACCCACCAGCTGCCCCAAGGGAGAAAAGATGTGGCGGTCTGCTTAGGTAAAGATTACAGCCTTGGAAAGCATATGGGGCAGTTCTACTCTGTCCTATGGGGTCGCTATGAGTTGGACGCGACACAAAGGTGATGCATAGCAAGGTAAAAGGTGAGATCTTGGTGGAAAGAGCAAGAGTTTGGGGATGTAAGAGCTGAGTTCAAACTCTATCTCTGTTCCTTCGGAGCTGTGTAAACAGGAGTGAATCCCATCACCTCTGAGCCCTAATTTCCTCATTGATTTCCTCATCACTTAGAAGAAGCTCACCCCACCAAGGGAGTCTGTGATAATAAAGCGAGGTAGCATCTACAGGAATCCCCTGCCTGTTACACTGTGGGTACTCCATGAGTTGTATACATAGGATTGGTATTGAAGCAACAATAACTTCAGCACAAACAACACATTAGATAGTAAGATACCCAAGAGGCAGAATAGACCAATGGAGCTGTCTTAGGCTGGGTTCTCTAGAAAAGCAAAACCAGTGAAGCATGTATATGAGAGAGAAAGAGATTTATAACAAGGAAACGGCTCAAGCGGTTGTAGAGGCCGCAAAGGCGCAAGTCTGTGGGTCAGGCGTCAGGCGTCAGGCTTCTCCTGACTCACAGACCTGCGGGGGCTGACAAATCCCAAGATCTTCAGATCAGAAGGCAGACTGCTTGCCTCAAGTTCTAAGAACTAGAGGTCAGATGATGACAAGCCAAATGTCAAATCCAGAGCAGAGCAAAAGCCAGCGAGCTTTGTTGGAAAGTCCACATATATTGGATACAGGCTGCCCCCAAGGAAACTCCCTTTCTACTGATTAGCTGCTCATAGAAGATCTCATCATGGAGACAATTAGTGTATATCAGATCTTATCCTGAAGGTGACTACATCATTACATAGCTGCCAAACTACATCATAACTGTGAAATCACTAAAGAATCATGACTTGCCGAGTTGACATACCACCTTAACCATCACAGGAGCCCAGGTGGTGGAATGATTACTACTAACTGAAAGGTTGATGGTTCAAACCACCCCCCCCCCCAGCAGCTCTGCAGGACAAAGACCTGGTGATCTGCTCCCTTAAATATCAGAGCGTAGGAAATCCTGTCGGGCAGTTCTACTCTGTCACATAGGGTCACTATGAGTCAAAAATCTACTGGACTGCACCCAACAACAAGAACAGAATAAACCAAAGAAAATGCAAACACAGGTAATGTCTTAGTTATCTAGCACTGCTATAACAGAAATACCACAAGTGAATGGCTTTAACAAACAGAAGTTTATTCTCTCACAGTCTAGGAGGCTAGAAGTCCAAATTCAGGATGCCAGCTCCAAGGGAAACTTACTTACTTTCTCATCTCTCGGGGAAGGACATTGTCATCAATGTTTCCCTGGTCTAGGAGCTTTTCATTGCAGAAACCCCCAACCCAGAGGACACACTCTGCAGCCAGCACTGCTTTCTTGGTGGTATGAGGTCCCCATGTCTCTCTGCTGGCTTCTCTTTTTTGTATCTCAAAAGAGATTGACTTAAAACAACCTAATCTCATAGATTAAGTCCTGCCTCATTAACATAACTGCCGCTAATCCCACCTCATTAACATCATAGAGATAGGATTTATAGCACATAGGAAAATCACATCAGATTGCAAAATGGTAGAAATCGCACAATACTGGGAATCATGGCCCAGCCAAGTTGACAGATATGTTTGGCAGATACGACTCAATCCATGACAGGTAACTTGAAGACAATTACTGGGGCAGGTGGAGACAAATAAATAAACTACAGGTGTTTCCATCAGCGAGGTGTTTTCTCTTTAACCTCAAAGATCTTTAAACAATAATTGTGGGAAAGAATAATAATAAGAGGCACTTTGGTCATTAGACCTTGTTGTTATTGTTGAGCGCCTCCAGTCATTCAAACTCACAGCGATGCCATGTGACATCGCCAGGGAAAAATTAGTAACAAATGTCTTACTTTAATTTTAAGGTTTCTCTTACCCATGAAACCAAATACGAACCTTAAAAATATTCCTGACCAAATCCTGCCACTGGGTTTTTTCACCCAAAGTTGCTAATTTTTCCTTTTCTGTTAGATGCCAGGTTTACTTAATTTAAATTTCCAAAGATATCATGGCTGCAGGTGGGTGAAGGGCTGGAGGCCACTTTAAAACCAGATAGCAGTTGATCTCAGTAAAAGGAGGAAGGCCGGGTTCAGTCAATAATGTAAAGATAGCCAATCCCTGATCTTCTGTTCTTCTCCCTCCTTGTCTCTTTATAAGCCTCACAGTAACCAGACTACTTCCAGCCATTTGCTTCTTTTCTGGAATCTGAATGGATCCCCTAGATACATATAGAATAACTGCTGGGAATAAACTTTATGTTTCCATTTCTTTGAGATGTGATTATTTTGGAGCTCTGGTGGCACAGTGGTTAAGAGCTCGGCTGCTAACCAAAAGGTTGGCAGTTTGAATCCACCAGCTGCTCCTTGGAAACCCTATGGGGCAGTTCTTCTCTGTCCTCCTGGATGCGATGATAAATTACATGGTCACACTGTCAATGGCAGCAAGGTGTTTGGCATAGCTCTGATTCAAGAAAAACAGCCACATTACAAAAAACAAGTGTGGCAACCCTCTCATTTATTTTAAATTTTAAAATGTCTTACTATTTGTCGTTGTTAAGATGGTTCCGTTAGGATGATGGTATTTTATATAAGATATTACTTATTTGGCCAGGGACTGTTATTCCTGGGGATTGTTAAATAGGAAAATTAATCATAAACACTTTACTCTGATTTTAAGGTTTTTCTTATATAGGAAACCAAATATTAACCATAAAAAGCCTGACCCAAACTATAAAGAGTGCCAGAAACTACTCTATAGCAATGTAAATTTGTCTTACTCTGTTAAAAAAGGATAGTCATTAAACCATTACCTCCTAATTTAAATCTCAAAAAGTCTCCTGGATATACAGGTGAGTGGGTTCTTACCCGGTGCCTTCCAGTTGGTTCCAACTTAGAATGACCCTTAGTACAGCAGAAGGAAACACTGCCTGGTCCTGTGCCATCCTCATAATAGGTGCTGTATTTGAGCCCATTGTTAGGGCCACCTTGTCAATCCATGCTGTCGAGGGTCTTCCTCTTTTTCGCTGACCCTCTACTTTACCAAGCATGATGTCCTTCTCCAGGGACTGGTCCCTCCTGCTAACATGGCCAAAGTACATGATAGGAAGTCTCACCATCCTTGCTTCTAAGGAGCATTCTGGTTGTACTTCTTCCAAGACAGATTTGTTTGTTCTTTTGGTAGTCCGTGGTATATTCAATATTCTTCACCAACACCATAATTCACAGGCAACAATTCTTCTTCGGTCTTTCTCATTCATTGTCCAGCTTTCGCATGCATATGAGGCGATTGAAAATACCTTGGCTTGAGTCAGATGCACCTTAGTCCTCAAAGTGACATCTTTGGTTTTCAACACTTTCAAGAGGTCGTTTCCAGCAGATTTGCCCAATGCAATACGTCCTTTGATTTTCTGACTGCTGCTTCCATGGGTGTTGACTGTGGATCCAAGTAAAATGAAATCCTTGACAACTTCAATCTTTTCTCCATTTATCATGATGTTGCTTATTGGTCCAGCTGTGAGG
>NW_004444070.1:3427175-3429560 GCF_000243295.1 Trichechus manatus latirostris | reverse complement strand
GGATCCAAGTAAAATGAAATCCTTGACAACTTCAATCTTTTCTCCATTTATCATGATGTTGCTTATTGGTCCAGCTGTGAGGATTTCTGTTTTCTTTATGTTGAGGTGTAATCCATACAGAAGGCTGTGGTCTTTGATCTTCATCAGTAAGTTTCAAGTCCTCTTCACTTTCAGGAAGCAAGGTTGTGTCATCTGCATAGCGCAGGTTGTTAATGAGTCTTCCTCCAATCCTGATGCCCCGTTCTTCTTCATATAGTCCAGCTTCTTGGATTATTTGCTCAGCATACAGATTGAATAAGTATGTTGAAAGGATATAACCCTGATGCACACCCTTTAAACCATGCAGTATCCCCCTGTTCTGTTTGAATGACTGCCCCTTGGTCTATGTACAGGTAAGTGGAGGGCCAAATTATCAGTAGCCAGGCCAGAAATTACCTGATATTATTTGATGCCAGTAAAGGGTGAAGGCAGAATTCAATCAATCATGTTAAATTAGCCAATGGTTGATCTTCTATATTTCTCTCTCCTCTTCTCATTATAAGCCCCATTGCACCTAACTTCTTTAAGCCATTTGCTTCTTCTAGAATCAAAATGGTCTCACTATATGCATATAAAATAACTGCGCAGAGTAAACCTTCAGTTCAAATTTCACTGAGGTTTGGTTATTTTTAGCGGGATCAACAGTAGTCTTATTACAATGTCCAGTGTTAATAAAAATAGTAGTGGCATGGTGAACTCCACCATATACTGAGTTTGTATTAGGTTCCTGTGCTGTTAAACTTCACATAGCTGAGCAATAGACACTACAACAATCTTTCAAGGAAGAGGTCACCACTGCCTTGTACAGCTAAAGAAAGAGACTCAATACAGTTAGCCAACCTTCCCAATGTGGAGTAGAGGTAAGATGCTAACACATGTGTATCCTAAAATGTTTTCTTCCCATCTAACATCATCCTATTTCCATGTTTACCATATTTTATCTTTTACTTATTTATTTACCAACTCTTTTGGATGACAAAACGGCATTTTCTACTCCATTAAAAAATGCAAACAGATGGAATAATTTGGAAAAGGATAGTGAGAATAGCAGCACAACTGGAAGAATGTAATGGATGTCACTGAATTGTACATGTAGAAATTTCTGAAATGGTGTATCTTCAGCTATGTATATTTTCACCAAAAAAAAAAAAAAAGGTCCTCCAAGGTCAAGAAGGGAGAGTGTTGACACGTCGTGGGGTTGTTAACCAATGTCATAAACAATATGTGTACTGACTGTTTAATGAGAAACTATTTGTTCTGTAAACCTTCACCTAAAGTACAATAAAAAAATGTAAACGATATATTTTTCCTTTTCTTGGATAGCAAGGTAGCATTTGTTACTTTATGAGAAAAAAAATAATTCACACAATATTTTAACTTTTTGCTAAAAACATATGTATTATTATGAGAATTCCTAATTGGAATAACTGCCACAGTTCATGCTGTATCATTTGATGTAATCATCTTTTCAAATGTCTGGATGTCAAAGGTTTAAAAATACTTTTTCCAAGCACAATTAAGAGTGATTTCCCCAAAGCAGAAAACAAAGGTCACCCAAAAGTTTTCAAGAGCAATGATACAAGCAAATACCCCTGATAAAGATAAAGTAAATCTCATTTAACAATCTCCATCACCATGTCTAGCAATCAGCACGGCGGGCACCTGTTACTCCGTCAAATAAAGGGAGGTGTGTAGTGTTCCTAAGGAGCCCTGGTGGAGCAGTGGTTAAGTGCTGGACTGTTAACAGAAGGGTTGATGGTTCAAACCCATGAGCTGCTCCAGGGGAGAAAGATGTGACAGTCTGCTTCTGTAAAGATTACAGCCTTGGAAACCCAATGGGGCGATTCTACTCTGTTCTATAGGATTGCTACGAATCGGAATTGACTGGATGGCAGTGGGTTTTTAGTCTTCCTACCTGTTCCACTGTAGCTCACCCCTGAAATGTAAACAGATGAGTAAAGATATGCTAAATTCCTTCTCTTATTTCCTTGCTGCCACTCTCACGGCCCTGTTGTCTTATATTGTGTTGTTTTTCTGACACTTCCAGTTACAAAAGGTGTCCTTCATTTTTTTCAACGTGAGAAGTTCTAAAATCAAGTTTATATATTTCTCTTCTTAAAAAAACAATAAAATTGGCATAATTCTGATACTACTTTGTGAGGTCATCAATATTTTTCAAGGCCAATTAAGAGCAATTTCTTCAAAGCAGAAAGCAAACGTCATCTAAGAGTTTTCAAGAGGGTTATGAGACATGCACAAACCAACGATAGAGATACTACTGTACACTTTGATACTACCACCCACGATAGAGATACTACTGTACGCTACTTTGATACTACCACCCAC
>NW_004444070.1:3402930-3426459 GCF_000243295.1 Trichechus manatus latirostris | reverse complement strand
CTACCCACGATAGAGATACTACCGTACACTACTTTGATACTGCTAGCCATGAGATACTACTGTACACTTCGATACTACTGCCCATGACAGATACCACTGCACATTTTGATATTACTACCCACGAAAGAGATACTACTGTACACTACTTCGATACTACTACCCATGAGAGAGATACTACTGTACACTTTGATATTACTGCCCACAATAGACATACTACTGTACACTACTTCGATACTACTAAATAGCCAAATTTCTGATACTACTTTGTGAGATCATCAATGTATTCACCAGTGGATCGAACGGACAAGAAACCCCAAACCCTAGAGCTGCTTAATACAAGTCAGCTTTGGGAAAAATCAAGTTTTGGGAAATCAACCTTGTAAGTAACATCAACACATTATGCATACAAGCGAGAAACTTTTAATTCTCCTGGAATCCATATTTTGGGATCCACAGAGTTGAGGTGACCCACGCAGGCCATTTGCCCTTGGGTGTCCTTTTGAACCTTGAGCCTTAGAGAAACTGGTTCGTGGAGGTGGTCTTTGAGTCAAACTGGGGGCTAGAGAAACTAGTCAGACATTTTGCCTCGGTCATCGTGCTCTTTTGAAGAATTCAGTCAGTTTCAGAAAACAGACTCCAAGGGTTAGACTGAGAGCTATGTTTGGGGTAAATCGGTGATTATTTCAATTGTTCTTCAAGTCAATGCTGTATGAAGTCCTTCCTGCCCATGAATTTGTTTCTCATCTCTATCCAGATCTGTTTTTCCATGGTGATGCTGGTAAGATTTGGTCTAAGAGTGTCTGGAGTATCTCACATTTTGGGAAGAGGCTGCATAGGTCCGGCTCACTGTCATTACTCCCCATCGCTAATCCCCGCATTGGCTCATGATCTTGATTTTTCCCTTGGGTTCCAGTCTCTATAAAACGTTTCAGATTAACTGATGTTCCTCCTTGAAGGGTGGAAAACAAGTGATAATGATCTAGGAATGACAAACAGAACAAAGCACCCGTCCTGGGACAAGAAAACCAGGATGTCGCCAGATAACCCCCAAGAAAAGATTAACTCATCTGGGACGTGACCACCTCAAAACTTCCCCCTCAAAAAAAGGGGGAACTAACACAAACTTCTAAGACCCATAATCCTGTCCCTATAAAGCCTTCAGCCGATCTCTGGTGCGGAAGACAGGTTTTTGGAGGAATCTATTCCCCTCTGTCTCCTATATATCGATATATAATAAAACTCTTGCTGCTCACCTCACCCCGTCTCAGAATTGGCTATTGCGGCAGGCGGCTCCAATCTGCGTACTTGCGGTAACAGTTTCAGAATATTCCTGACTGCCTGGTAGAAACGTTACCCCTACTTGCAAAGTCGTATATTCAATACACGTCAATCAGTTTCTATTATTGGCTTAACGTGATGTTTGTTTTAACATAAGAGAACAGTTTGCTGTCCCCTCCCTCCCAACGCAGTGATTTGCTAATTGTCTCTTGCTTCATTCAGCAGACGTTGCCCCAGAGTCCCTCCACAGCTTGCTATCACTCCTCCCAGTCAAGTACATTGAGTTCTTTGAAAGGACCCTGTGCAATGTCCTTCTTGTTTTCTCTCTCTCCCTCTTTGTTAGAACGGACCTTTTGTAAGAGATAAAGGAACCTGATTTCCTGTGTCGCACACCAGCGGTCAAAGCAATGAGCCCAAAGCTTCTGGGGGCGGGAGGGGAACGAGATTTGGAGACGCATGCACACATGTCTATGCAAAATTAATTAAATGTATTTCACAAATACCTGGCTCATGGAACCCAATGAAAAGAAAACAAAATTAAAAAAAAAAAAGAAATAAGAAGGTTCTTGACACTGTTGGAAGAAAAATTAATAATAAGCACCTTACTTTGATTTTAAGGTTTTTCTTACCCATGAAACCAAATACGAACCTTAAAAAAAAAAAATTCCTCACATTTATTAGATTTTGCCATGTCATTAAATTATATTCAGCTAGTTTAGAACGTGCACTCAATTTTTTTTTGAAGTTATCTATGCTCTGAGGACCTTTAAATAGTTCTGTACAGGTTGTTCTGTTTTGATTGATTATAGTGAGATCTTTCCCCCCATTTAGCAGTCACCACGCCAAACTGGATACAATTTTCTTCCTAACCTTTTTATATGAGCTATATAGAGACAAAGACATGTCACACTGATGTGTTCTGCAGGAAATGTGAAGACAAATATTTTTGAAAAGACAAAATACCAAAAATAAAATATTTATTTAAAAAAAAAATAAAATCTGGACCCAAAATTAATCCCGTCATCAGCTTTTGTTCACCCAAAACTGCTAATCTCTTCAAGCTAGGTTCCCTTAATTTAAATCTCAGAAGATATCCTGGCTGCAGGCAGGTGGAGGACCAGAGACCACCTTGTCACCTGATATCAGTGGCTCTTGGCAAAGGAGGAAGGCAGGGTTAGGTCAATCACATTAAGATTAGTACTCTATTCTTCTCCCTCCGCTTCTGTTTATAAGCCTCACTGTACCCAGCCTAACCAAAAACGACAAAAAAGAAACAAAAACCAAAGCCAGTGCCCTTGAGTCAATTCCGACTCATAGCGACCCTATAGGACAGAGCAGCACTGTCCCATAAAGTTTCCAAGGAGTGCCTCGTGGATTCCAACTGCCAACCTTTTGGTTAGCAGCTGTAGCTCTTAACCAGAGCACCACCAGGGCTCCATAACCAGCCTACTTGGAGCTATTTGTCCTTTGTTTTTTGGAATCCGCGTGATCCCCTTATATGCATGTAGAATAACTGCTCAGAACAAACTTCTGTTTTAGTTTATTTGAGTCTTGATTATTTCTTAACAATGCTGAGTCTTTTTTTTTTTTCCTTTAATGTAAACTCCAACATGGAATTTGGAGTACTTTATCACACACTGTTGCCAACAGCTGTAGGTTCTTTGCCTTGAACACCCCTAAATCAGATGCATTTCAACTCATTCCCTCCTGAGGTCTTTTACATGCTAATGTTTTCCAATATGAGTGGGGGGAAAAATGCTCAACATAAAACAGCACGTTGAAAATAAAATATTCTTGGCGATGTTTACCAATCTGTAGAGCTCATTCCCAGCCGTTGTTCCTGCTGGACACAGAACCATCATCCTGTTTTAGTTGCTCATAGTTTACCATAACCACACTGCAAAACAGATTTCTCCCTCTAATGGTCACACTGCTAAAAACTCAATTTTCTGCACCATTCAAATGCACGGTGCTTTGAAACAAGTGTGTTGTATAGCTCCAGAGACATCATTCATGAACTGTACCACAGCAGCCAAAGCCACTCAAGACGGGAAATCTTAAAATCTTACCACCAAAGTCATATAATTTTCAAACTCACAATTAGGATAAAAATGAATTAAACACCACATCAACGTACAGCTGAGCCTAAATTTCCATGTCCACGACCCATGTCCTTTAACTGAAAGCCACAAAATGCAACAAAATTCAAAGGAAAGACGTTTCACTGCACACAAATGAACAGCAATGAAATCACACAACTGCTTTTCAAGGCCTAAAATACACAGGTAATCGGTTAAGACATTACATGAAAGATTTTCCTATAAAAAACAGACTAATCAAATACACGTACACAACCAGAAAAAACAAAAAAAAAAGCTAATATCTACGGTGATTTCCAACTACTAAATTACCAAAGACATGTTCACTCTACAGGGTGTTGTTGAACAAGAAAAGCATTTATAAAGAAAAGGACTTTAAATAGAATTTAATTTTAATGTGATGACCTTGAAATCTGCATTTATTTAAGGAGGGATGCAGATTCATCAAGATAAAAGTAGTGGAATAAGAACTATACAAGATAAACAACGGCCAAACCATAAGAAGGTATTAAAACACAGTTTCAACTGGTCTTCCTGGAGCAAACATACTCAATAACAAAAAGCGAGCACTGGAAAGGAGAATTTTCTAGACACTCAAGCGACGCAATTCAAATCAAATAGTCCCGTCAGAATAAAATGCAGACTTACGTGGTTGTCTCTTGCACAGCCATTAATATGAGGTGATCACTTACCTAAAATACCCAGCCTGTAGTTAATGGTGATCACTATGACATTTCCGTAGCTTGCCAAAATACTTCCGTCTATCATGTTGCCCGTTCCCTCCATGTAGGATCCTCCATGAATATATACCATAACTGGCTTCTTACTGTTCTGATCATGGATGTCTGGAAAAAAAAGCCAGGTAAGGACAATAAAGAATCAAACTGATTAACTGATGCTAAAAACAGGGCAGAGGCCATTCCTTGATTGTCCTAGTTTCCAGCTGATTTAATCTCATTTCTATGCGTGAATTAATTATATGACTCACTTACGAAAATGTCAATGTCACTGTATTTTCCATTCATAGAAACGATTCTCGGACAAGCGTACAGTCATTCCGAGTAACATGTATGCCTACGGCAGCTAATGGACAGACGTAAAACACCAAAAAATAATTGAAAACACTAATTTCCTGAATATTGCACAAACTCTACAAGGTGATTTAAACTAAAGAAGCACATGGCATACGATCCAAAATACATTTTCGTCGTCTAATTAAGTGTAAAATCAACCGAAAATTATCATTTATTTTTAATATAACTGCCACCTTAAGTGAAAAGTGAGTGTATTAAATCATCTTCCACTTTAAAAAAAAAATGTAGTAGTAAAACTATGTATAGTCAATATAGGACAAATGGTAACCAAGCCAGATAATTGTTTAAAAATGGTCAACAGAAGAAAAGCATGTTAAAAAAAAAAAAAGATGCCACGCAACTCTTACAGTTCTAGTTCATTGGTTGTAGTATATCCCAACATATTTAAGTGAACACTGAAAGACATGTAATGAAAATGGCAAAAGATTCCAAACTCAAAGTGAAATTATTTAAATGCACAGTATTTTCAGAGAATGCAAATTTCCATTGTGATACGCAAGCAATGTGTACCCCTGGTAATTCTTTTCATTAAAAAAAGATGTAAAAATATTTCGCAATGGTCTGTGATGACAGAAATTTTGAGACAATCGGTAGAATTTGTAGAGTGTGCTTTCTGAAAATTTATAGAAAAAGGAACCTATGCAGCCAAATCAGCCTACGTTCCACGCTTAAGAAAATATTTAATAAAATTTTTGTCCCTTTAATTCATGGAGACAATTTTGAGATATTGGAAAGAAATTCTGAGAAACTGCAATATATGGTCCTGTTGATGGTGGCTATTATTGGAGTGAATTAAGACCATGATCTCAAATTATGCTCACTGGGTGCCAACGAGCTGAGAGAAGGCATGAGAAACCCACAGGTTCTACCGTGCACTAGTCACAGTAAAGTAAAAAAAAAAAAAAAAAAAGAGTTTCACGCTTCTCATAACTCTGTTTACATTTTATCCAGTACAAAAGAATCTCTTATTTTCTTGTATAAAATCCAAATGCAGTTTGCACTGTATTTACCCTTTTGTTAAACATATACTACACAATTTTTTTTTTTTTAACCAACTGCTGGTTGAATAAGAAATGGTGTTTTGCACCATCCAATGTTTCTTTTTCCCCCTTGTGTTGGTCTTTCTGCCTTTATTTATTTTACCAGTAGGGGCTGTTGGTGACTAAATTACAGAAAAAAAGAATAAGTGAAGATTTTGAACATTTGCTTTCATGTTCCTCTCAGAGTCTATTAGGTTAATATCTCTTACCTTTAATGAAAAAGCGAACAAAATTTTCTTGAACTTAAAGGAGTAATAACAGGACGTAATACTAATTAAAAGTACGTATCACAGTGTATTGGTATTAAATGGAAATTAGACAGCATTTTAACGGTAGTAATGCTACATCGTGAGTACCGTGCAAACACATCCTAGTTATGCAAAGGAAATATATTAAAAAAGAAAACAGAAAGATGAAAATTATAATCGAATAAGGTATAAGACAATAGGAGAAAAAAGTTTTGTTTGTTTTGTTTTGTTTGAATGCTGATAAAATGGCAGGCATTCTGAAACCCTTACCAAAGGACAAGCTGAAAGATGAGTTGGCTAGAGACGAAAATATTCTAACACCATCAGAGATCTCTTAGAAAGTTATTTGAGGCAGTGAGAGTCCTATGAACTTAGGGCTTAGTAAAGAGATAATGTTAAGGGAAGACCAGGCTTGAAAGCAATGTTGGCAAAATTTCGTTTCTTGGAGAGCAGTTGATTTATAAAAGGAATCAAAGAGGGCAGCAAAAACAAGCAATTGATAAAAAGGCACTTGTGGGGAAGTTAAGCTGACAGGCAGAGATAACTCACCGCCCAGTTCTCTAGTTTAAATCGCCTTTCAACCATAGAACTAAAGGTTTGTCAAACTCCTTCATCCTTTAAGGGAAATAGATGGAGTTCCATGTGCTTTGCTACCGAGATGGGGAAAATGTGCTTTTATCCATTCTACAGAGCCATCTCAGCAAGGAGAGGTTTGTTTTATGTATTTATTTATTTTTTTCTGTTTTAAAACCATTTATTCTGCTGAAGAGGCAGAGTACAATGGGCTGGTTGTCTGCCTGCATTCCACATACCTTCCATTTTTCAAGAAAAATCATTACACTTCTGGTTGATAATTTGTCACGCAATTGGGGATCCTTTGAGAAGAAACTGTGCATAGCAACAGAACATTTCCGGAAAAATAAAATGTTTTCACAATAGCTGTGGTTTGAAAAGAAAGATGCATATAGCTAGCTTTTTGACATTTCTTTCAATTCTTAGATACCCCTATGTTTTTCTTTACATGCTGCTAAATGGCAGTACTCCTGTAAGAAACAACAACATCTCGTTAAAACACTTTTTGATGTACTTCACTGTGAGACAGAGCAGATTCTTTGAAACCTACTTTAGGAATCAATGTTTGTAAAAGAAAAGAACCAAAAAAAAAAAGCCAAAAAAACTGAAATGCCAGTCCCAAAAACGTTCCACTGAGTTGTCAAGTTATTTTGAAGGCTATAAAATAACTGTTAGAAGGAAGAAAAGAAAGTATACATGCATGTTTTAAAATTCCATTTTCTCTTCTTGTGACCAAGCAAAAAAGAAAAAGAAAAAAAAAAAGTGGACTTCCTTGGAAATAGCATTTTCTTACTCACTTGGCATTTAGAAACAAACTTTATATGTCTTCTCACAAGAGATCTGCAGACATCTTACATAGTAATTGGGATTAAAAATAACAGTGGTCTCCCAAATAAGAATAAAATAAAGAAGCACACCAAAGTGTACTAGTTTCAAAGAAGGGGAGGAAAAACAGGTGGAAAACAAAAATATCTATATAGAGAAGAGATAGATAAGATACAAAATCATGCACCAGGGTTGAGCTTTGAAAACGCAACAAAATACCTTCATCTTCCCCACGGTCATTACTGGTAATATCATCTGCGTTTTTCTTTGTGTTGGCTCCTGGGGTCACAGTGAGAAGGAAAATAAAGGGAAAAAAAGAGAATTCAAAAACAACAGGTTTGCAAAAAAACCAGAAGAGAGATACTATCCAGTAAAAGAAAAAAAAAAAAAAAGAATAACACAAAAAGTTTATATCTATTACATCTGGATTTCAAAAAATGAAATAGAGCAGATGCAAAATGCGTGTAAACATAAAGATGCAAAAAGAACAGAGTCAAAATGTTATTTGCAAAAAATATTAGATATCCTGTGAAAATGCAGTTTGGGAGTTAAAATGATACCACTACCAAAGAAAAAAAAAAAAAATGAAAATGAGCACCAAAGCTAATATGAGTTTAAAATAAAAAAAGAGAACATTAAATTATCTGAAAACTGATTTCCCACATTTTAAAAACAAATGCATATGAAGTATTCAAAGTTCCTCTAATTTCAATATGTTATCACTTATTTAAATTTTTCAAATATCACTGATAAGCTCTGATTAGGTAACTTTATTATGGACGCAGAAACACAAGCAATCACATGGAAGAACCTTAATCAAAGCATCTTACCTATGTTTTCCATTTAATTTAAAACCTACATTAGTTTCATGCATAAGAATTTAAAACATATTTTTAAATAGAAATTGGAAATGTCACTAATTGATTTAAATCACTAACATTTCAACTCTAAGGGAACCACTAATCATTTTTGGCTCCTCCCCCTTTTTGTTTTTAAATACTATAATCTTGTACCTTAACCAAAATAAAACAGTATAACCTTCTTCCCTGTGTTTCAAATATGCATTATTATTTGAACATTATTATTATTATTTCAATTTGTAAAAAAATAAAATAAAAATGAAGTCACCTACCTGGATCACCCCATACATGTTATCTGCACAGGAATGTCCACATAAAGCAAAATGCAGGGAGGGACAAATAGCTATACCAAAAGGCTCTCTTATACTTTTATAATGCACTCTGCCATTTTGGTTTATATTTTCCAGATACAAGAGGTAAAACACTTGATTTTGCTTGAACTATTTAGCTAATTGGCTCAGTTTTATCTTCTATTTATAGACAGAGCCCACGAGTGCATATAGAAATACCAAAAGCTTGTACTGTGTCAATTACAGAGAAATAGTCTGTGACTGCTGAAAGGGTGCTAGGAGAGGTGGGTTAAGTTAAAGTAAAACCAGTTGCCACTGAGTTGTGTTAACCATTTGCACCACCATGGACCTCCAAATGTAAAAAAAAAACTTGTTGCCATCAAGCAGATTCCAACTCATAGCAACCCTGCAGACAGAGCAGAACTGCCTCATGGGGTTTCCAAGAAGTGGCTCATGGATTTGAAATGCTAACCTCCAAAGATAAGGCAACAATAAAACCAAACCAGTTCCCAGTCAAGTCGATTCCAAATCATGGCGACTCCATGTGTGTCAGAGGAGAATTGCACGCCACAGGGTTTTCAATGGCTGTAATCTTTCCCAAGTAGATAGATCACTGGCCCTTCCTTCTGAGGCACTTCTGGGTGGATTCGAACCACCAACTTTTCAGTGTAGTCGAGCACTTTAACAGTTTGCACCAACCAAGGATTCCTAAATTAAGGTCAACTGATTAATCCCATTGCCGTCAAGTTGAGTCTGACTCATGACAACTGTCATGAACTGAACTGTGTCCCCCAAAAATATGTGTCAACTCGGTTAGGCCATGATTCCCAGTATTGTGTGGCTGTTCTCCATTTTGTGAGTGATATAATTTTCCCATGTGTTGTAAATCCTAATCTCTGCCTGTGGTTAATGAGGCAAGATTGGATTATGTTGAAGAGGATTAGGGTGGGATGTAACACCCTTGCTCAGGTCACATCCCTGATCCAATGTAAAGGGAGTTTCCCTGAGGTATGGCCTGCACCACCTTTTATCTTATAAGAGATGAAAAGAAAGGGAAGCGAGCAGAGAATGGGGGACCTCATACCACCAAGAAAGCAGCACCAGGAGCAGAGTCCCTGTGCTGAGAAACTCCTTGACCAGAAGTTAGATTGATGATGACGAAGACCTTCCCCAAGAGCCAACAGACAGAGAAATAATAATAATGATGATAAGGGATCCTGGTGGTGCAGTGTTTTAAGCACTCAGCTGCTAACCGGAAGGTCAGCAGTTTGAACCTACCAGCTGCTCCGTGGGAGAAAGATGTGGCAGTCTGCTTCCGTAAACATTACAGCCTTGGAAACCCTATGGGGCAGCTCTACTCTGTCCTAGAGGGTCGCGATGAGTGGGAATCGACTTGACAGCAATGGGTATGGGTATGCTACGTGAATGATACGTTGAATTGCTTGGGTTAGAAACTAAACTCTTCTCATTTCTGAAAATATTTTAATTCATTCAAGTAACAAGATGTGTTTTTAGTTTCTGTAGAAACAGGTGACCCTTATTTTTCCAGTGTTCTTCCATTAAAGAAAGGAAAGTTGCTAGAAACAATATACTTGTCATCAGAAGACACAGGATGGATTAGGAAAGGGAGTGTGTCCTGGAATTAAGCTGCTTCCGTTCAACAAAACTTGTTCCTTTAAGGTTAGATTCCACCATTGTCTGTCACCGTCCGCAGTGGCTGGAGTGTTGCTGTGATGCTGGAAGCTATGCCACCAGTATTTCAGATTCCAGCAGGGTCACCCATGGTGGACAGGTTTCAGTAGACCTTCCAGACTAAGACAGACTAGGAAGAAAGGCCGGGAGATTTACTTCTGAAAATTCACCAGTGAAACCCTTATGGATCACAACAAAGGTTCTCTGATCTCCTTGCTTTGGACATGTCATCAGGAAGGATGGATCGCTGGAGAAGGACATCATGGTTGGTGAAGCAGAGGGCCAGTGAGGGTGACGGAGACCTTCCGTGAGATGGACTGACACAACAACCCCAACGACAGACTTGAACACAAAAATCTGTTCATTTCCAAAAATTCTACTGTCTTTAAATGCCTAAAAAACAGTCTAAATTTAGTTCTGTGTCAAATTAGCTCACTGTCTTTTTGGTTATTGAGTCATATTTCATTTGTAGAAAACATATTTCATATTTCATGGACAGAATTTACTGTGAAGTTTGATTTAAGAAATGAAAAAGGGATGCCTTTTTTTAGAGAAATAAGGAGCCCATACTTCTGGTGATTGTGAGGACGGTACAGGAGCAGACAGCATTTCATTCTGTTGTTCACGGGGTCGCCGTGGGGTGGAGTCCACTTGACAGCAGGCATCCATCTATTTATCAAACTTAGATGACTTCTACTCTCCTAAACTAGCGACTTCCTAAAAACATGCAGTTGTTGTGTGCTGTCAAATTGATTCCTACTCATAGCGACCCCACATGACAGAGTAGAAGTGCCCCATAAGGTTTTCTAGGCTGTAATCTTTTCAGAAGCAGATCAACATGTCTTTTCCCTACCTCAGAGCTACAGGTGGGATCAAATGGCCAACCCTTCAGGTAACAGTCGAGTGTTGAACCCTTGTGCCACCAGTCCTCCTTGAAAACATGCAGGAGTCAGTGAGAAAGGCCACCTGTAATTTATAGGGCACACCTGGATTTACCCTTTCCCTGCACCTGAATTTACCTCCCTGTCCTCTTCCCCATTTCCCTCTTGTCAATCTCTTTTCTCTGTATCTGGCAACACAGAAGCATTAAGTCTGAACCCTGGCCCAAACCCAAACCAAGGCTACCCTGCAGAATCTGGAATATATTAACCCTTTCGTGGATAAATGTGTGTTGCTGTTTTTTTTAATTTGGTGATGTCATGTATTTCCACTAAGGGAATGGATACTGAATCCTTGTTTATTGGTAGCTCTTTATTATTTGAAAAAAATGGGGTGCTAAATGCATGCGGGACATATCGGTCCCCCATTCCATGAAGCACACGATGCACACGGGACATATCGGTCCCAGGGCACATCACACTTTCTGGTTACACTTGAGCCATAAAACATCTTAATCAACTTCCCAAAAATACACAAAATACTAAGTAAACATTACACTTGCTGTACATAATTGTTACCAGTTTGATTGAGAGTGGGCCATATGGGTACCATGTTCCCTGAAGCACATCACACTCGTGGGACATATCTGTCCCATGGCCCAGAACATGCATCACACACTGTTTTCACCTGAAAAATAACTCATTTACTTGAATATCATACCTTTCTAATAACACATAGGAAATAGTAAACACTCCTGCAGACCTTATCTCACTGTACAGAAGTCAAAAGACACAAAGTTTCCCACAAACACTCTTCCAGGAAGCATCCCCTCATACGAATGGCTCTTGACACTCAAATGCGGGGCAGATCAACTTTCTTGTCTTTTAGGCAGTTGTACCAGTATCGGCCACGAGGCCAGAACGTACTAACGTGGCTGAAATGCCTGCCAATGAACCTCCAGGGATGGAAAATGTAACACGGCATCTATATCCCGTGGTCCATGAAAGGGTTAAATGTCAGAGCCTTCCCCCGAGTCATCAGGCTCAAAACTATCAGGTTCACCATCTGTGTGTGAAATCAGAATAATCTCAACTACCCCATGTGGAGGGTTGGCGTGGGAGGAGAGAAGGGTTCAGGGAACCATTCTCAATCAGCTTGAGAAAGATGTTCTAAGGATTTATAACGATTTTACAATTTTTATATCAGAGTTATTTTACTGATTAACTAGCAATCCAGGCTGATCTACCATTCCCTCGATTCTTGACTGGATTCCTTGGTTGCCCGAAGTGCAACTGTTCAGAGCTTTATTGGGGTATAATTTGCATACAATAAACTTAATCCATTTTAAGTATAACATTCAGCAATTTATTAGTCAATTCCCAGAGGTTTTGCAACCATCAGCACAATCCTATTGTAGAACATTTCATCCCAAAAATGTTGTTTGTGTTGATTCGCAAGCACTCCATATCCCACGCCTCTACTCTGGGTAACCACCTATCTACTTCTGTCTCTATAGATTTGACTTTTCAGGACAATTCATATAAATGAATTCATGCAACAGCTGGTCTTTGCATCTGGCTTCTACTTAGCATGCTACGATGCATATTTCTTTATGTGTATATATATCTTTACAGCACAGGTTTATCTGTGTTGTAGCAAGTATTAGTATCACATTCCTTTTTCATGACTGAGTAATATTCCACTGTAGGGATTTACTTCATTTTGTTTATCCATTCATAAACTGATAGGCACTTGGGTTGTTTCCCCTGTTTGGCTACTGTGAATGGTGCTGCAGTGAATAGTGGTGCACAAATACTTGTTTGAATACATGTTTTCATGACTTTTGGGTATAGCTAAGAACAAACTTGCTGGGTCAAATATGGTAGTTTATATTTAACTATATAAGTAAGTCCCCAACTGTTTTTCCACAATGGTGGCACCATTTTACATTCCCACCAACAGTGAACCAGGGTTCCAGTTTCTCCACATCCTCATCAACATTTATTATTGTTGCTTTTATTATGGCTATCCTAGAGAGTGTGAATAAGAGCACTTGTGGCACAATGGTTAAGTGCTTGGCTGTTAACCAAAAGGTTGGAGGTTCGAACCCACTCTGCGGGAGAAAGATGTGGCAGTCTTCTTCCATAAAGATTACAGCCTTGAAAACCCTATGGGGCAATTCTACTCTGTCCTATAGGGTCCCTATGAGTCAAAATTGACTCAACGGCCACAGGTTTGGTTTGGTTTTGAGTGGGTATAAAGTGGTATCTCCTTGTGTTTTGACTTGCATTTCATAATGACTCATCATGCTGAACATCTTTTCATGCACTTATTAAACATCTGTATCTCTTCTTTGATGGGATGCCAATTCAAATTTTTTGTCAATGTGTTATTGAGTCATTGGTTTCTTATTGTTCTTTGTATTTCCTGGATACAAATCTTATATCAGAATACTATTTGTAAATATGTTCTCCCAGTCTGTAGGTTTGTTTTTCATTTACTTAATGGTGTCTTTGAAATCCATTTAAAAAAAAATTGACAAAGTCCAATTTATCAATTGCTTTCTTCTAAGGGATCATGCTTTTGGTGTCCTATCTGACACATCTTTGCCTAAACCATGGTCCTGAAGATTTTCCCCTATTTTTTTTTTCTAAAAGTTTAGGAATTTTAGTTCTTATATTTATGTCTTTCACCCATTTTGAGTGAAATTTTGTGTAACGTATGAAATAAGAGTCAAAACTCATCTTTTTCATATGACTACCCAATTGCTCAAGCACCGCTTATTAAAAACACTATCCTTTCCTCATCAGATTATTGTGGCAACTTTGTCAAAAATCAGTTGACTGCAAATATGAGTGTTTATTTCTGGACCCTTAATTATATCCCATTGATCTATATGTTTATCCTTATGCAAGTACCATACTTTTCTGATCACTGTAGCTTTGTAATACATTTTGAAATAGGGAAACATAAGCCCTTCATCTTTGTTCTACTTTTTCAAGATCACTATTATTATTCTGGATTCTCTGCCTTTCCATACAAATTGTAGAACAGCTTGTCAATTTCAGGGGAAAAAAAAAAAAGTGCTGAGATTTTGATAAGGATACCAAACTACAATTTTAAATTAGTTTTATACAGCAGAGTCTAACTTGGATTCAAAAGCAGATAGAACACATTGCAGGGACTGCAACCAATGACAAATCTGTGCGTACATTTTTTAATAAGAAACTAATTTGCATGGTAAACTTTCACCTAAAGCACAATACTTTTTTTTTTTTTAAAGTAGATAGAGCCCTTAATGTTCTAGTTATACCTAATTTTTCACCCTTTTCCTCTTTTGCGGTAAGCAACTGCTCTATTTGTTCTTGCAACTGTAACTAAATGGCCTTAATAACAAAGCATGTTCTCTTGAGTATCTAGTTGAGTTGCAAACATGGATTAAATAAATACTAGCACTAGAGAAGAACCCTGGTGGCGTAGTGGTTAAGAGCTACAGCTGCTCACCCAAAGGTCAGCAGTTCAAATCCACCAGCTGCTCCTTGGAAACGCTATGGGGCAGTTCTACTCTGTCCAAAAGGGTCCCTATGAGTTGGAATCGACTCGACGGCCATGGGTGCTTTGGTTTAGCACTAGAGGACAAGAACAGGGATTCTGCTAGAATTTACAGCAGAGCAAACCTATTTTGTGGGTTTTATACTAGCATTTCAAAACCCAGACACAGCACTGGTTTCCTCCTACCTCCTCAAATCTACTACCCTTCCAAAATGCCAGGATAATAATCCCTTATATCTAATAATTCCCATCACCATCAAACACTGTGGGGCAATGGAGCTAAATATTAAAGGAAATATTTAGAGAACTTCAACAATGTATAGGCATTCCATTAAGTATTAAAACACAAATCTAATTTTATTGGTAAAATATTCCAACATCTCTTTGCTGTTCTGAGGTGCCGTGGAGTCGGTTCCGACTCATAGCGACCTCGTGTACAACAGAACGAAACACTGCCTGGTCCTGCACCATCCTCAAAATTGTTGTTATGCTTGAGTCCATTGTTGCAACCACTGTGGGAATCCATCTTGTTGAGGGTCTTCCTCTCTTTTGCTGACTCTCTACTAAGCATGAGGTCCTTCTCCAGGGACTGACCCCTCCTCATAGCATGTCCAAAGTACATGAGATGAAGTCTACATACCTACCTGGCTACCTATCCATCTTGTCTGTCTGTGTAGCTATCTCATCTGTCTATCTGTCTATCTATCTATCTCTCCTGTCTTAACAGGACCAAGTCCAGATTCAACGTAATCTTGTTAGTCCTAAAATATAAAGGGCCTGTTTAAGCTAACTCCTTGTTTCCAATGCAGGGGAAAGTGTATACTGTGGTATGGGGAAAAGATACTTGCTCCTCTGGCCACCACAGAGCTGTGCATTCACTGATTTGTGTGTCAGCCAGCCACACAGAGAGAGATCTGCCTACCCTTCTAATCCAGTCCTGAGAGGATATCAGCAAACACTGACGGGGTATCCTGGGCTGACCTCGGAAACAAGCTGAATGGAGACCCCCGCCCCCCCCCACAGAGCAGACCGCCCGTGCCTCACATATCCATTCACTCAGCAAGTAGGTATGGACCCATTAAACATACTGGCCCTTGGAGGAGACGGGATGGAGGCAGGATGACATAGCCCACCCTGTAGGAGGTCAGTAACATCTGAGACAGACAGACAAAGTCTCAGGTGGCCCAGGAAATGTGTATTGATACATTTATCACCATCCTCTGGAGCCTGGTGATGTAAGACTGCTTTCCTGAGAAAGTGATGAGTTTGAGTAAGCAAACGTGATTCCTACGGTGAGTGCTGAATTACTATAAGCAGAGCAGGCAGCTGCTGTGAGCTCCGAGGTACATGGAGGGGGAAGAACAGGGGAAGGTGGGAAGCCTGAGACAGGGAGGGAGCCAACCTGGGCTCCTTCTCTCTAAGCCTTATACCTGAGGAGGGACTTGTAACTGGGATTGCTATCCCACACATATTTTACAATTGACTCAACTCCCCTCAGACAGTACTAGCACAGTGAATCTGAAAGACAACATACAACATCTTATCTCCGGGTTTCATCTTTACGGCTGCTGTGCCCTTGCATCTCACCTTTGCTGGCCCGCTACTTCCACAAACATGATCGATCCCTCTGATGACATGCCCAAAGCAAACGAGTTAAACACTGTTCTGTTGTGATCTGTAACGTTGTTTATTAAAATATTTTATTGTGTTTTCTGTGAAAGTTTACACAGCGAATTAGGTTCCCATTTAACGATTTCTATGCAATTTGTTCAGTGATATTGGTGACATTTTTCACACTGTGTCCACTTTCTCATTTCCGTTCTGGATGTTCAGCGTCCAGTAATGTAGTCTCCCTGCTCCCTTGCCTTCTCGTCTTTGCGTTTGAGTAAATGCTGACCATTCGGTCTCATACAGATGATTTTTTAAAGGAGCATGGTACTCACAATTGATGCTGCTTATTTTATGTGCCCATCTGTTATTTAGTTAAAAGATGACCTCTTGGGATATTTCTGGTTCAAAGTTTAAAGAATATCTCAGGGTGATAGTCTCCGGGCATCCTCTAGTCTCAAACAGTCCAGTCAGGCTGGACTTTTTAAGAATTTGAGTTCTGCTCCACGTTTTTCTCCCATTCTATAAGGATCTAACGTGGCCCTGATAAGAACGGTCGGTAGTGGAAACCAGGCACTGTCTAGTTCTTCTCGGCTTAAGGGTCAATGAGGTCGTGGTTTGTGTAGACTATTAGTCCTGTGGACTAGTTTCTTCTATGATCCATAGGGGTTTCACTGTCTCATTTTTAAGTAGATCACAAGGCCTCTCTTCCTAAACTCAGATTCCTCGAGTGCTCACTCTAGTAGAAATCTTCCTTCACAAAATTTGTTGTAATTTATAATATTATGTTTAATAACTGCAATCCCATTAGATTGGCAGTTCCAAAAGAGCTTTTTCTGATTTTTCTCTTTTCATCACCAAATTACCAAATCTGCAATGGTTAGCAAAATGTCCAGCACGTATAAATGACAAGATAGGTATCTCTTGGATCGGTGATATATTTTTGACCTGAATCTCACACCTATTACAACAAACAGGTGCTTTTCCTTCAAGAATCATGATGAATTTTGGCAAGAGAAACATAGACCATGTGTATAGCTAACTCTTATTTCAAGTATAGAAATGAAATGTTGTATTCCCTTATTTAATTTTCAGAAACGACGTTATATTGTAACCTCATCATCATTCGTTCACACAGGATTTATTTTTTGTATAAATAAACCCAAAACCGAACACATTGCCATCGGGTCAATTCTGACTCATAGCGACCCTACGAGACAGCAGAACTACCCCATAGGGTTTCCGAGAATGTAAATCTTTACTGAAGCAGGCTGCCACATTTTTCTTCGGCGGAGCCGCTGGTGGGTTTGAACTCCCAACCTTTTGGTTAGCAGCCAAGCACTTAACCACTGCACCAGTAGGCTCTTTTTTATATATGCAGCATGTTAGAATTCAGTCATTAAAATTTTCTAGAGTTGTCATTTCTGTAAAGTTGAGGACATGCTTTTGTAATGATTATAAAAGCAAGCTCTAGTTCTTGCTTTGGACACATCATCAGGAAAGACGAATTCTAGATAAGGACATCTTGTCTGGTAGAGTGTCCGTGAAAACGAGGGAGACCGTCCCTGAGACGGATTGACAGAACAGCCACAAAAAATGGATTCAAACATACCAACAATCATAAAGATGGCGCCGGACCAGGCAAGGTTTCATTCTGTTGTACATGGGATCTGCGAGTCAGAGCCAACGTGACAGCAATTGACAACCACAACCAACTTATTACTGATTTTCTAGTAGTTCAAACCACGGTGTTGTAATAATGGAAATGATAGTTTTTGTATATTTCCTTCTTTTTCTCTGGCTGGCTTTGGAGGACAGACTGTGAGAAAAATATGAGTAATACTTTTTACCTTCTTGTTTTGCCGTTAACTAGAAAAGAATTGATTACATACTTTCTTAGGTAGGAATAAAAATAAATCTAAAACTTCCACAGATCACTAATGTTATGTCTGTGCTTCTTATTAAAGTCCCAGGACACTGCATAACCTTACATAAGCATTTTTTGCTGTAATTTTTGTTACTGATTTTTTTCCTCTGTTCTCAAAAGACAAATCCTATTAGATTTATAGAAGCCTTTCTCGTTTTTATTAGAATTTTCAGTTGATAGAATATATTGGCTCCCTGAAGAATCTCTAGGAGCTTAAGATTAAATCCCACTGCTTTTAAAAATGGAAACTAATTTAATATTGTATTATGATAGATTTTTTTTCTATGCATTTTTATTCAGAAAAACTTGTGTTGAACATAAAATTGGCTTTTGTTTGCCCAAAGACACCTCCAGGAATGCTGCATTAAAAAAACAATAACCCAGTAACTCACTGCCATCGAGTCGATACCGACTCATAGCGACCCTATAGAACAGAGTAGAACTGCCCCATAGGGTTTCCAAGGAGTGGCTGGTGGATTTGAACCGCCGACCTTTTGGTTAGCAACCAAGCTCTTAACCACTTCACCACCAGGGCCCCAATAACTCAGTAAAGGTATATATACTCTCCTTGTGCAGAGGTTCTGGATATTCTGAGTTTTATTCATATTGCTTTGTTGTTAGCTGTTGGGGAGTAGGATACTGATTCATGGCGCCCTCACGCAAATGGGATTGGACCGTTGTGCTCCATAGGGTTTTCACGGACTGATTTTCAGAAGTAGATTGCCAGGCCTTTCTTCCTAGTCGGCCTTAGTGTGGAACCGCCACTGAAACCTGCTCAGCAACACAGCAACTCACAAGCCTCCACTGACAGAAACATGGTGGCTGTGCATGAGGTGCACTGACCGGGAACTGAACCCGGGTCTCCCGCATGGAAGGCGAGAATTCTACCGCTGAGCCACCAACGCCCTCTTCATACTGTGAAGTCCGTTTTCAAGTATCTCTGTGGTCAGCACACACAGTGCTAACTAATGGGTGGAATTATGATGTTGTGTGACTTAGGAAACACCAATATGGGGATGAAAAAAGAAGAGCTCTTCCAAGACGCCTTGGCGACATTGTGTGTACACACATTGCCGTACAAGCAAAGGCTCAGATCATAGTTCATCTGATTTTTGGGGGAACCCCTTGGGATCCTCTGGAATCTGGAGGGAGGAGGCTTGTGAGAACAGCTCCGAGACCATCTTATACTTGTCTCTCTGTCTCCTGTGGAAATGTGTCATGAGATCATTTCTCCTAGTCTCCAGGGTTCTGATGCAATATGATGCTTTCTAGCCCAGCTCTCAGAACAGAGCTGTAGTCTATAAAAACGTCTTTAATGTAGTCTGGAATTGGACGCTCAGCTATGGGGTACCCCACAATTGGCATTACAGTCATCTAGCCCTTTCAATTTGGGGTCATCCCTCTTGGTAGGTGGGGCAGGGACCGTGGACGGCTGCTACCTTTGGCTGGATTTCTCTTCAGCTGTGTGTATAAGTCACAGACCCTTGATGTCTAACAGTGGCTCAGTCTTTACTCATTGATTCAGACGCAAGCTTCATTCTGCCCTTGTCTTGTGTGTGTGGTTGGCAGAAGGACGTGGCTTCCCGTTGTTGGTGACCTTATGGGACAGAGTAGAACTGCCCCATAGGGCTTCCTAGGCTGTAATCTGTACGGGAGCAGACAACTAGGTCCTTTCTCCCAAAGAGCCACTGTTGGGTTCAAACTCCAGACCTTTTGACTGACTGCTTAACTATTGCACCACCGGGGTCTTTACATGGCTTCTAGTCATCCACCCAAAATGAAATTCGTCCAGATTTACCCCTAAATCATCCCTATGCTGTAACAGACTGAATTGTGTCCCCAAATATATGTACAAGTAGTCCCCAGCTTAGGAGGTGTTCGAGTTACAACAAACCACACTTACAACCATGCTTTTTTTCGTATGTTTTATTGTTACTAATGTGTACAACACACTATGTTGCAGCACGTAATTTGCTGATGTTATTCTTCCCAGATGTTCACCTGCAGATGTTCAACGCTCGAATTTATAAAACCCAAAAAACCTAACTCGTTGCTGTTGACCTGATTCCAGCTCATAGCTATGAGCTGGATTTAAAAAGATGTTGATAATAAAAGGCAATAATTAACGAAAACAAAAACAAACAAAAAAAAGAGGTATTCGACTTAGAACCGACTTAGGACAGACGCATCAGAATGAAACCCTGTTGTAAATCGGGGACCCATCTGTGGCCATAATCCATTATGATTTAATTATGTGACTGAATCAGCTGGCTTTGAGTACAGGAGATACTTTCCATAACGTAAGCCAATGTAATCTATTCAATCAGTTGAGATCATGCAAGTGTAGGGTGTATCCTAAACCTAATAACTTCTGAGTTACAGAAAAGAGGACATTAGACACACACACACACACACACACACACACAGTGGAAGACAGACACCATAGCAGGACATCTGTCTTCAAGGCAAGGAACACCAAAGAACCAAGACACCTGGGGCTACCAACAAGGAAGGAATCACCACAGTCAAGACCCTGATTTGGACTTTCAGCCTCCAGAACTGTGAGAAAATACATTTCTGCTCTTTAAAGACCCCCTACTTGTTCTGTTTCTGTTCTAGTAGCTCAAGGTGACTAAGACACAGTCTTAAATTCCAGTGTCTGCCATACTAGAAAATGCAAAGCCCACTGATCTCAGTTAAGGACCCTCAAAATTGTTCTTCAGAATCCTAAGATGACTCAAGTCCCTGGGATGTGGGGACGTTTTTGCTGCAGATAAGGGCTTTTGTGACCCTATCTCCTTTAGAACTTAGATAATTGGTCACAATAGAGTTGTTCTGTGTTCTGTAAGAAACTAAAGGACTCAATGATACAAACATCAGGAACGGCACCAGGAAGCAACAAACAGATGGCTCTTCATCTCTTTTTCAGTGTGATTGTGTTCACTCAACAAGTTCAGGGAAGTGGGAGGTATTATTTGTTCAAAATATTCACTACCTTTCCCTCCGGGACGATTTTACCTTTCTGACATGCTAACAACAGCCTTGGCCAACGAAATGTGAATAGAAAAGATATAGGTCCCTTCCTTGTTAAAACATATGAGGCCTCTTCAGGAAAAATAGTTTACACGGACCATGGCCTCATCGATCCTGAGACCAGAAGAACCAGATGGTGCCCGGCTACCACTATGGACTGTTCTATTCAGGGCCACAGAGATGGATTCTGATAGAATGGGAGAAAAAAAGTGGAACAGAACCTCACATGCCTAGAAAGACTAACGAACAAAAAACCATACTACATGAAGAAGAATGGGGAATCAGGATTGGAGGAAGACTCATTAACCACCTGCATTATGCAGGTGACACAATCTTACTTGCTGAGAGTGAAGAGGATTCGAAGCACTTACTGATGAAGATCAGAGACTACAGCCTTCCGTATGGATTACACCTCAACATAAAGAAAACAAAAATCCTCACCACTCAACCCATAAGCAACATCATGACAAATGGAGAAAAGACTGAAGTTGTCAAGGATTTCATTTCACCTGGATCCACAATCAACACCCACGGAATCAACACTCAAGAAATCAGAGGACGCACTGCTTTGGGCAAATCTGCTGCAAAAGACCTCTCTAAAGTGTTGAAAAGCAAAGAAATCACCTTGAAGACTAAGGTGTGCCTGACCCAAGCCATGGTGTTTTCAATCGCCTCATATGCATGCGAAAGCTGGATGGGGCAGGGTTTCATTCGGTTGTTCAGAGGATTGCTAAGAGTTGGAAATGACTCAATGGCACTTAAGAACAGCAATTAGCTGACCTTAATATAAGGAGATTGTCCTGGACTATCTGCGGGGGCTCAGTGTCATCACGAAGGTCCTATACATTAGATCAGGGGGGCAGAAGAGGAATTAAGAGACAGAGAGAAATTGGAAGATGCTGGCAACCACGCTGGCTCTCGACAGAGGAAGCAACCAGGAGCCAAGGAATGCAGGCAGCCTCGGTGAGCTGAAGAAAGCAAGGAAACTCGCTTTCCCCTACAGCAGCCTGCTGACACCGTGATTTTAGCCCAGTGAGGTGCACTTTGGACTTCTGATGACCTGAACTGTAAGATAATCCATCTGAGTTGTTTTAACCTAGTAAGTTGGTTGTGACTTGTGGCAGCTGTAGTAGGAAACAATTTTTGTTGTTCAGTGCTGTCAAGTCGGCCCCCAACTCATGGCGACCCCATGCACAACAGAACAAAATGCTGCCCAGTCCTGCGCTGTCCCCATGATCGGCTGCAGCTTGGACCTTTACAATCCACAGGGTTTTCACTGGCTGATTTTCAGGAGTAGATGACCAGGCCTTTCTTCCTAGTCCGTCTTGGTCTGGAAGCTGTGCTAACACCTGTTCAGATCATAGCAGCATGCAAGCCTACAGAGACAGACAGGTGTCGGCTGCGCATGAGGTGCATTGGCTGGGAATCGAACCAGGTCTCCCACGTGGAAGCGAGAATTCTACCACAGAAGCACTGCTGCCCCCATAATAGGAAAAGAATACATCCTATTTGTTCATTCATTTATTCATTTATGTCCGTATGGAACCACTGATACTTATTTTATACTTTGAGTTGTAAGCCGATAATTATTTATACTGTTGCTAAAATCGTGTCAGCTTTGGCCAATGGGGGCACTTTCATCTGGCTTCTGTGCCTTTGGACAGCCCTCCCGATACTGTGTTTTGTTTACGTGTTTTTGAGGATACTCTTACTTTCTGGCCTACAAGGTTCTCTGGTTCGTCTCTCCTGCCCCAGTTCTAGAGACAGTCATTTCTCCAAGCAGCCCTCGTTCCTTTAATTTGAGATCTGCATTTTTTGTAGGTCAAGCAGCTGAAGAACAGAAAATGAGAATGACTCGCCTGAACGATTCTAGAACTAGCTGGTGATCCAGCAGAAATCTCCGTAATAAGCTTCACACTACAGGACAAGCTATACGTGCTAGCTAGGGGTAGAGAGGAAAGTAGCCCCCCAGGCAGGGGCTGTTTCTACTACAATAGGTATTTCATAATGAAAATAACAATAAATGCATTGCATTGTTTGCTTAATACATGCATGTTATAGCTCTGATGGCGTGACAGTTAAGCACTCGCTTGCTCACTGAAAGGTTGGCAACGGCTCTGCGGAAGAAAGACCTGGCAATCTGCTCCTGTAAATATTACAGCTTAAGAAACCCAATAGAGTGGTTCTGCTCTTTCCCATGGGGTCACACTGAGTCGAAAATTGACTTGACGGCACCCAACACCAATTGTGTCAAATATTTTTCAACCGTCTGAGAAATTGTTAGGTATCATTTTCACCCCCATTTTACAGATGGACAATTGTAGCACAGAATAGTTAAGTAACTTGGTCAAGGTCACTGAAAGAGACCAGTGCTGGGACCAGTGCTGGGATTCAAACCCAGAGCTCTAACAGTTCATGCCAACACAGTGCCGCCTTTTTAGCAAATAGGGAAGACATTTTAATGCAAGGTGCCCTGCTTGGCTCTGGGGAGGTGATTTTGTCTCTCTCTCTCTCTCCAAAATAAGTTATTT
>NW_004444070.1:3325997-3402830 GCF_000243295.1 Trichechus manatus latirostris | reverse complement strand
ATAATATAGAGAAACTATTTTGTTCTGTAAACCTTTATCTAAAGTACAAAAAAAAAAGAATTATCTATGTCAGATCAAATTGACAACAGCAACTCAAAAGGTTTGATGGGAAGCCTAGGGGACAATGAGTTGAAGACAATGGCGATGGAATAATTTGGAAAAAGATAGTGAGAATAGCAGCATAACTGGATGAATGTAACCAATGTCACCGAATTGTACACGCAGAAATTTTTGAAATGGTGTATCTTTGCTATGTATATTTTCACCAAAAAAAGGTCCTCCAAGGTTGAGTGTTGACAAGTCGTGGGGTTGTTAACCAATGTCATAAAACAATATGTGTACCAACTGTTTAATGAGAAACTATTTGATCTATAAACCCTCACCTAAAGTACCATAAAAAAATTTTTTTAAAACGTTTCAAAAAATAATAAAATACACTTGAGCGTCAAAAAATAATAATAATAAACAAATGAATAAACCACCCTCTAAGTCCTGGAACTTATGGTCTAGTAAAGAAAATAAGAACTATTCCTAAACAATTGCTTTGTTGTTGTTAGTTGAGGTCAAGTTGGCCTCCACCTCAGGGTGACTCCGCATGTTACAGAGTAGAACTGCTCCATAGAGTTTTCTTGGCTGTAATCTTCACAGAAGCAGTTCGCCAGGTCTTTCTTCCATGACACTCTTGGGTGGGTTCAAGTCAACAACCTTTAGGGTAGCAGCTGATAGCAAACTACTTGCACCACCGAGGCTCTTTTAAACAATTATCCTATTTTTACCCAAATAACGTGCACCTTTCTACATTTGTTCATCAATCATGTACTTCCCCTGTGAGGTATTTTCGTAAGTGCTGCCATGCCAATTTTTTTTACAAGGTGCTGTAAAAAAATTAGCATATCATGCTTAGGAAAATACCTCAAAGGGGGGAGGGCGTGGTCAGCAAACAAATGTAGACAGCGTGAGTTATTTGCATACAAATACAGTATTTTAAATAGAGTTAAATTGTTATCTGACATTAGAGAAAGGCAGATGAAGAACAGCTTGAATTCAGAGAAATGGCACACTCTTAAAGGAAAGACAAGAACTCCGAGCCTGGAAGTATAGTCCAAAGCAGGGAAAACATTCAAGAAAAGGGAAAAGGAAGTAAACACCAAGAAATAGCGCAGAGCACAGGTGGGAAATGGGAGAGAAATGCGTTTGACTGAGCAGAGAGGGGGGCTTAGTCATCACGGTATCGCTTACCAAACGCGGCCCATTTTTTAAGCAAGATGGCAGCACTAAATTAGAAGACACTTCTTACGAGCTATTGTGTGTCAGACACTGTCAGTGCTGGGGATACAGAGATATTTAAGATAATGTAAATCCTTTCCCTCAAGGATTCAAAATACTGTAATCGGCATCCCTGGGTGGTACAAATGATTCACGCACTTGGCTGCTAATGAAAAGGTTGGAGGTTCAAGTCCACCCAGAGTTGCCTCAGAAGAAAGGGCTGGCAATCTACTTCTGCAAAATCAGCCAATGGAAACCCGGTGGGGCACACTTCTGCTCTGACACACATGGGGTCGCCGTGAGCTGGAGTGGACTAAATGACAACTGGCTAATACTATAATCATAACATACTACTCAGCTTTTTAAAACACATCCTCATAATCTTTCATTTGTCCGTAATATTCTTATATATTTACAATAGCTTTACTTCGGAGAATAATACTGTGCGGTGATTACGGGATGGAATTTTCTTTAATACAAATGCTTAATCCCATATACTTAATGCCTTGAAGCCAATCATTCCCTTCTATTGTAAATCCATAAAAGCGTTTGCTCCAGGCCAAGCTGTAAACTGAATACCCCCCTAAGTGTTTACAGATTTATGCTAAATGAGTCCCATTTTCTCCAAAGTATGCTATTCTGAAATCCACAGAAAAAGTAATCACTAGCGTAATGATTTCATTTCTTTGATAATTATATGCAATTTCAGGTGTTTATGAAATATCTCCAGGTTAAGGGTGTTTGTTTAAAAAAAAATTCAGATGAAGAAAGGAGCAATGACTGAATCCAGCTTAAAATATTTAACAGCATAAAGAAGAGTTAATAAGAGAGTGTTAAATAGTGTTAAAATATGTTTAAATGCCAGTTTTTTTTAACCCAAAAACTCCCATCTACACCCCCATGGCCACATCTACTGGTCAATATCCCACACGTTTCAAGATTTGGATAAAACCTCCTATCTGTACGGTCCAAGGAGCCCTGGTGGTGCAACTGTGAAGCACTTGGCTGCTAACTGAAAGGCTGTCAGTTCGAACCCACCCAGTGGTTTCATGGGAGAAAGATCTGGCAATCTACTTCCATAAAGATGGTAGCCAAAGAAAACCTATGGCGCAGTTCTACTTTGTTACATGGGATCACTATGAGTGGGAATCGGCTAGACAGCACCTAACAACAACTCCAGGGTCCACTCTTAAGAAGAAATCATACAATATATTGTCTAGCTAAACTCATTGCCGTCTAGTTGATTCCCACTCACAGCGACCCTACGGGACAGAGTAGAACTACCCTATAGAGTTTGCAAGGAGCAGCTGGTGGATTCGAACTGCTGACCTTCTGGATAGCAGCTGTAGCTGTTAACCACTGCACCACCAGGGCTCCGTATAGGGGTCTAGCTGGCTTCCCTTAATGGCTTTCCCAACTAAAATTCTCAGGAAAATAAAGGTAAAGATGTAAATATGATTGCAAGCCCAGGTCAGATAGAAACTAAGGCCAGATATAGATGATGCTCCCATTAACCCTGTTAATGAGGCTAGACAGAGACCAGTCCGCTTAGCTGTCACATTATGACATGACCAGATCGGGAAGCATCATGCAAACCTGTAAAGAAACAACGTATGCAATTCTTGGGATCCCCCCCTAACAATCAGCTCCCCATCTCATGTCGGTACCAGGCAGCAAAACGAAAACAAAAACAGGGCAGAAGCGTTCCTAGCTCAGGGGGTAGCTGGAGCAGTATTTCCAAACACCTTCTGACTCCATCACGTCTATCTATACGTTTAAATTAAACAAATGGAAAACTAACCCAAGCAAAAATGTAAGAAGGAGAATCAGTCCACAGAAAATGGCCAGCAGCTTCTTGCTGCAGAGGTAGACAATTGAGGAAAACGCCAGGAAGCCAAATGCCAATTCTGACATGCTTGGATGGTACGGGGTATTCTAGGGCCAAGTGTTAATTAGTCAGGGTACATTCTTAAGGAACAGTGCTGCCCAGAGACGAATATCCCATTGGAAGTCGAATATCAGCAGGAGTTATGTAGACCATCAATAGCTAAATCTGAGACAGGAGATCTGTTATCCTGGGAGGGAAGTCCTTCTCGACTCTGCCTTGCATGGCGATCATCCCAGGATCTTGTCATAACGCAGATTCTGCTCCAGTGGGTCTGAGGTGGGGTCTCAGGGTTTGCATTTTTAATAAGTTCCAAGGGATGCTTTGTTGCTGCTCATGTGGGGCCACAATGGGGGCAGGAGGTCTTGCTAGAACCTTGGCAAGGGCGCGGGAGGACCAGCTGCACACCCCCACCTCTTGACAAACACCTTGTCTGAGGACATCTTGACTTGCTCAAAGGTGAGGAACCCAAAAAATATAAAAAGCAGCATGTGTTTTATGAGGAATGAAAACAGCACAGAACAAAGGAAACATACAGCATTTGGAAGACTCCAAGGAAAAGTTTAGATAATGGTTTGCCATTATTCATTGAAAGAAGATGGAGGTTCTTTGGCGCGGGAGAGTACAACGAGAAAAAGCTGGGATGGAAAGAAACAGCTGAGATGATACAAGCAGACTCTAAGAGAGCATGAAATGTACCGTTGTTGATGTTAGTAGCTGCTGTAGAGCCGATTCTGACTCATGGCGACCACATGTGTCAGAGCAGAACTGCTCCACAGGGTTTTCAAGGCTGTGGCCTTTTGGAAGTAGACTGCCAGGCCTGTCTTCCGAGGCACCTCTGGGTGGCTTCTAACCGCTAATCTTTTGGCTGGTAGTCGAGCGCAATGTGTACTAAAAGAAGTAAAATCCTCGCTGCTCATAATAATAATAAAAAAAAAATATGTAAGAAAATATGTACCACAGATCTCAGAAAAGGGAAATTACCACCAATAGAGAGGATACCACAGAAAGAAAGTGTTTAATAAGGGGATATTCGATATTAAATACCTTTGAAAATCTGGATGCAGGGGTAATTTGCAAGAAAGCTGCCATGAAAAGGTGGGGACCTCAGTAGATAAAGCTACACCCCAAAGACTACCAGATTTACCCGATCAAGTCTCAGGCTCTTCCTTGGGTGTACAGACCTTTCTGGAGTCCCAGGGTGGTACAAACAGCTAACACACTTGGCTGGTGTCATGGTTTGAATTATGTGCCCCCAAAAACGTGTGTATCAGTTTGACTGGGCCATGATTCCCAGAATTGTGTGGTTGGCCTCCATTTTGTGATTGTAATTTTATGTTAAAGAGGATTAGGGTGGGATTTGAACACCGCCCTTACCCAGGTCACATCCCTGATCCAATGTAAAGGGAGTTTCCCCGGGGTGTGGCCTGAACCACCTTTTATCTCTCAAGAGATAAAAGGAAAGGGAAGCAAGCAGAGAATTGGAGACCTCATGCCATCAAGAAAGCAGTGCCAGGAGCACAGCGGTCTTTTGGACCTAGGTCCCTGCACTGAGAAGCTCCTAGTCTGGGGGAACACGGATGAGAAGGCCGACAGAGAGAGAAAGACTTCCCCTGGAACTACACCCTGAATTTGGACTTTAAGCCTACTTTCACTGTGAGGAAATACACTTCTCTTCATTAAAACCAACCACTTGTGGTATTTCTGTTACAGCAGCCCTAGATAACCAAGACAATGTCCTTCTCCAGCAGCTAACCTAAAGGTTGACAGTTCCAATCCACCAGCTGCTCCTTGGAAACACTATGGGGCAGTTCTAATCTGTCCAATAGGGTGACTATGAGTCGGAGTCAACTCGACAGCAACGGGTTGGTTTTATTTATTTATTTTCTTTAACTGTCATCTGTGACAGGGATGCATCTTTTAACGCCAGGAGGATTTAACAAATGTACAGCAGCCTGACAGAGAACCAAAACGGAAGCGTTCATATTTTGATGATTAAGGAATGTGTGCATATTTGATATTTTATACATGGGCAAGGTTGAAAAGAATTTGGCTTCTAAGAATAATAGCTTTGAAACTCACTGTGAAATGTAATTGCATAATTAATTTAAGCTTGTGGTTCTTGCGGAAAACTAGTTTTATATACAGCATTGGAACATTTTAAGAGAAGTTCCACTATATTGGTGAGTTTCATTTATTAGATTTAAAAGAGTTATTTACATAGCTGGGAAGGTTTTATTTATTTTCTTTAACTGTGATTTAGGAAATAATATTGGAGTTATTATTATTATTCCCTCTTCTTGAGCATATAGAATGTGACCCAGCTGGAGCTGGGCTCACAAGGGCTCACAGGGTCTCACAAGAACACATCCACTGGGCCCTGAGGTATAAAGACAATAGCTAAGATAATCTTGGAAAACATCTTTTAGGGAAACTTTCATATAAAGCCCATCAAACGGAACACAGAAGACTTTCCACTCTTATCTTTTTCTATTAACATTTAGTGAATAGGAATTTGTCGGACCAACGAAGACCCGCCTGTCTAAGACAGCTGGTAAAGAGAAAGTTGGAGGTTCACGCCCATTCAGAGGTGTCTTGGAAGAAAGACCTGGATATCCACTTCCAAAAAATTAATATTCATAAAAAATTAACCAGAGGAGAAAGCTCACTGAAGGTAATTCAAAAAAGAGCTGATAATGGGACAATTAATTAGTAGTAGTTTTAGTAAGTGATGAAAAGGAAAACAACAGGGAACATCTATTAAAGAGAACACAGTAAGATAGATGTCAGAGAAAGAAGACAGATGCAGACATCTGAGAAGAATCACACGTAATTGAAAATATTTGTGAGTTTAACAGATTTGTCATTTACGCAGTAATATCTGAAAAAAGCTAGACATGGAGACATATCCTGGCAGCTTATTTCTGAGTTAGAGAAGCAAAGAAAGAGTTTCTAAAGCATGTTAACTTAGTGACTGCTTGAATATTTCAGTAGGATTTCGTAAAATACCATATTTTATGCAAATAACACGCACTTTCTACTTTTGTTTGCCAACCACTCCCTCCCCAACGGGATATTTTCGAATGGGCTGCTATGTCCATTTTTTTTTACATGTTGCTATAAAATAAAAATTCGCATAGTGCACTTATGAAAATACCTCACAGCGTGGGTGGGGGAGAGGGCCACCAATTTTTGGTCATTTGTTAGGGCAGCTCTAGCAAACTAACATATGAGCCATTTAAGAATCGGGAGCAATGGTGTAGTGGACATATACTAGGGTGATCCCTGATGAGTTATACTTCGTGTAATCACTTTCAATTGAGTGTGGGCAGGACTTGTAAACCTGATGAATGTCGGTTCTCTGATTTTATTACATTATGTGTCAAGGGCGAGCAGGTGCCACTCTATGATTAACCTATGTTACATAAGGCTCTGGGTGGCAGAAAATGATTTGCTCTCGACTACTAACCAAAAGGTTGGCGGTTCGAACCCACCCAGTGGTGTTGAAGCAGAAAGACCTGGTGATCTGCTTCCATAAAGATTACAGCCAAGAAAACGATGGAGCAGTTCTACTCTGTGACACATGGGGTTGCTGGGAGTCAGGATCGCCACAACAGCAATGGGGTTGGTTTTTTAAAATTTTTTTTTTTAGTTTACTAGAAGACTGTAGCAAAAGATTCCCCTGCTGGACTTGAAGAAGTCAGCTGCCATGTTGTAAGAAGACCAGGGAGGGGGACACATGGCATGGAACTGTGGGCTACCTGTAGGAGCTGAGAGCACCCCCTGCCGACAGCCAGCAAAAAAGCCAAACCTCAGTCTTACAACCACAAGGAACTGAACTCTGTCAACAACGGGAAAGAGCTAGGAAGCAGACCACAAGATCCAGAAAACAATATAGCCTGGCCAAAAATTTAATTGTAGCCATGTGGCACCCTCAACAGAGAACTCAGCTAAGATACGCCAAGAGTCCAGACCCACCATAAAATGGAATAATAAATGTGTGTTATTGTTATTTATTTGAGGCTAATGTTTTTTACTGCACTGAAAATATACATAACAAAACATACACCAATTCAATAATTTCTACAGGCATAATTCAATGACAGTGATTACATTCTTCAAGTTGTGCAACCATTCCTGTAATTCTTTTCCAAATTATTTCACTGCCATTAATATGCCTTCACTACCCCTTAGGCAAAAACTCCCCTTTTCCCCCACTTTCTCACCCTGGTAACCATTAATCATCTTTGATTTCTATATATTTGCTTATTTCATATAAGTAAGACCATACAGTATTTGTCCTTTTGCAGCTGACTTATTTCACTCAGCCAGATGTTTTCAAGGTTCCTCCATGTTGTGACATGCATCAGGACTTCATCTGTCTTTATGGTTGTGTAATATTCCATCGTGTGTATGCACCACATTTTGCTTATCCATTCATCTGTTGATGGACATTTTGGTTGATCCTACTTTTTGGCATTTGTGAAAAGTGCTGCAAAGAACATGGGTGGACGGGTTTCTGTTTACTTTCACTTCTTCTGGATACATACCTAGCATTGTGATTGCTGGTTGTTATGGATTGAACTGTGTCCCCAAAAATATGTGTACGGATTTGGCTAGGCCATGATTCCCAGCAGTGTGTGATCGTCCACCTTTCTGTCATCAGATGTGATTTTCCTATGTGTTGTAAATCCTACCTCTATGATGTTAATGAGGCAGGATTAGAGGCAGTTATTGTTAATGAATAGTTTGTATCTTGAGTCAATCTCTTTTGAGGTATAAAAGAGATAAGAGAGCAGAGAGACAGGGTGATCTCCTACCACCAAGAAAGAAGCTGGGAGCAAGCACGTCCTTTGGACCCAGGGTCCCTGTGCTGAGAAGCTCCTAGACCAGGGGAAGATTGATGACAAGGACCTTCCTCAAGAGCCAACAGAGAGAGAAAGCCTTCCCCTAGCGCTGGTGCCCTGAATTCAGACTTCTAGCCTCCTACACTGTGAAAGAATAAATTTCTGTTTGTTAAAGCCACCCCCTTGTGGTATTTCTAACTAAGACACCGGTCATATAGCAATTCTATGTTTAACTTCTTGAGAAACTGCTAAACTGTTATCCACAGCAGCTGTGCCATTTTACATTCCCACCAGCAATGGATGAGGATTCCAGTTTCTCCACAACCTTGCCAACATCTGTTGTTTTCCATTTTTTCAATCATTGCCACTCTATGGGGGTGAGATGGTGCCTCTAAATGCGTGTTGGTTTAAGGCACTCAGTTTGTGTTGATTTTTTTATGCACCGTAGGGAACTAATACACATGAGCAGTTGCTGCAGGGTTTAAAGGCGAAGGAGACCATCTTTCATCTACTATACCTCTGACGGCACATCTCACGTTATGTCAGGCATTTCTTTGGCCAACGTCATGAATTCCCTCAAATTTCAGGTCACATGAGTTCCGATGGGTACCCAAGGAAGGCAAGAGGTGGAGGAGTGCCAGCCAGCACCAGCCGGCCATCTGGGGTCTGGCAGGCAGCAGAGGACATATGGCACATGTACACTCATCTCCTACAGAGTGTAGGCAGGAACACACGCTCGTCTGTTCTACACACACCACATCGGCTGCCTCCAGCTCTACACGCCAAAGCGTTTTTTTCGGTTTTCTTAAACTGATATTTCTTATATTTGGAACAAAAGCCCATATTGGAATTAAAGAATATTACACACCCAGTATGGGCTTTGATTCCAAATAGAAGAAAGACCAATTAAAAAAAAAAAAATTACACATTCCATAAGGAGCCCTGCTGGCACAACAGTGAACCCTCTCCTCTGATGCTAACCAAAAGGTCGGCAGTTCGAACCCATGCAGTGGCTCCAGGGGAGAAAAGACTTGGAGATTTGCCCCCGTAAAGATTACAGCCAAGAAAACCCTATGGGGCAGTTCTACTCTGCCACACAGGGTCACTATGAGTCAGAAATGACTCAACGGCATCCAACAGCAACAACGCTACCACATTCCATAAAATCGCAACTGCTCCTAAATGTTTCACAGATAAGAGGGACAGCAGCTGTGAAGTTTGTTTCGGAAGGATCCATAAACTCCAGACAAGCCTTTGACATGACAAGTCATAAAATCTTTCAGAAGGGAAAGCAGTAGCTGGCTCCTGTCAGAGTCTTCCCAGGGTTTTGAAAACCCTCCGTGGGGTGTTCTTGTGTTTGCTCTCTGCCTCCTTCCCCCTTCGATCCATATACATCTGCTCCAACCAAGTCACAAAGCCAGGCCCCTTGCTCATCAGGATGGACACCTGCCACACTGCATGCAAAAACATGAATGCTATAAATCCCTGCGCTGAGGTGCATAAAGGAAAGAGACAGCCCACGAGACTGAATGCCACGTGGTTGTCTGCCAAGCCTGAGATGCCCTCTTGGTCTGTAAAGCAGAAACCTGGACTTGGATGGGATGCTTCTGAAATGATGCAGCCGCTCTCCACATCCTCACATAACTCTGCACGGAGTAAGCATCTCCTCTGCAGCTTGAGCTGGATGAGAGCACACATCACTCTCTCAGCAGCTCGTGAGCAACTTGGGGAGATGGCACCTTCTCACTTGTTGCTGCAGCAGACTGGAACTCCGCGAGTGAGCTGGCTCGGGGTCCGAGGAGCGGCTGAGAGCGTCCCCAGCTGCTCATTCGTGGAGGCAGGCCAAGGGGCTCCTTGCTGCTCTGATGGGCCCAGATCATAGCAAAAATGAGGGGAAAGAGGGTTTTTGAAGGTCGTAACTCTGTATTAATGGACATGTGACCATTTCCAGCTACAGAAATGGCAGCCTCCCTGATTTGCAATTCCATCACTAAGGAGATCATGTAGAAAACACCACCAAATGTAGTAACAGCATCGCCTAGACATCATCCAAATGAACCCTGGCTCCTCAAGAAGGAAGCTTTTGGTGCCTGGTGTCTGCACTTCTTCCAACAATGTTCAACTCCACAAGCTGTGGAAAGCAGAGATATTCTAAGTCAATGGGACGCCTGCTTTTTTGTTAAAAAGGGGCATCAGGAAATAACTGATCTGTCTCCGTGTGCTGTGGTATATGTTTTCCATGTCACCTGGCCCAAAGGTCTCTTTCTGATGCCGTTACTCTACAAAAGGGCCAGCTCCGCAGTCCAATGTTATTTGCAAAGAGAGAGCTATAACCAGGGAAGCAGAGCAATTACTAAAAATCAATAGGCCCCCATGTATTATCGGCATCCATTAGGAAGTATAAAGACAATTTCCAAATAAAATCAGTATGGCTGCTACTTAGTAAACAGCAATGAGCTGACATTGAGTTGACTCCAACTCATGGCGACCCCACATGTATCAGAGCAGATCTGTGCTCCACAGGGTTTTCAGTGGTTGATTTTTTGGAAGTAGATCGCCGGGACTTTCTTCCCAGGTGCCTCTGGGTGGACTGAAAAGTCCAACCTTTCTGTTAGCAGGGGAGCAATGTTAACCGTTTACACTACCCATGGACTATGCTACTTAGCAAAGGAGTCAACTGCCTATCGACTATATTCAGCTTCTCAAAGGCCAACAATATAAGATGATTTGTGAGGGATGGTGATGTCAATGGTGATCATGAACTGTCAGTATTTAATTAATTCAAAATAAAGTGTTTTAAGGCTATTAAATTGTTCTTGCTGTTGTTAATTACCGTCAAGTCAGCTCCGAGTCATGGCAGCCCTACGTACAACAGAATGGAACATTACCCGGTCCTGTGTCATCTTCTGGAACATTGGCATGCTCAAGTCCATTGTTTTGGCCACTGTGTATTATGAGTGCCTTCCAACCTAGGGGGCTCATCTTCCCGTACTACACGGGACAATATTCTGCTGTGATCCATAAGGTCTTCATTTGATTTTTACAAGTAGATTGCCAGCCCTTTCTTCCTAGTCTGTCCAAGGCTGAAGGTCTGGTAACACCTGTTCAGCATCATAACAACCATGCAAGCACATGGACAATGTTCTGCTGTGATCCAGAGGGTTTTAACTGAATGATTTTCAGAAGTAGATCACTAGATCTTTCTTCCTAGTCTGTCTTAGTTTGGAAGCTCTGCTGAAACCCGTCCACCATGGGTGACCCTCCCGGTATCTGAAGTACCGCTGGTATAGTTTCCAGCATCACAGAAACACGCAAGCCACCACAGTACGACAAACCGACAAACAGGTGACAGAAAGAGACGGATGGCCTTTACATCCAACAAAAGGCAGCCGTCACTGGGTCTGTCTGAAGGTCATGAAATTAGTTTGCTGCTGTCTAAAGAAGTTTCTGCCTCCGGATTCAGGCACAGGGAGTGAAGGCTGCATTGGGTCACAGGATCCGAACACTTCTCGAGCAAACCAGGGCAGAGATGATTGGACATGCTGTCTTAGACCCCAGTGCTGCTATTACAGAAATACCACGAGTGGGTGCCTTTACAAACAGAAACATGTTCTCACAGTCTAGGAGGCTAGAAGTGCGTATTCAGGGCGCCGGCTCTAGGGGAAGGTTCTCTCTCTGTCAGCTCTGGAGGAAGGTCCTTGTCTCCTTTCAGCTTCTGTTCCTGGTTCCTTGGAGATCTCCATGTGGCATCTGTCTTCCCGCATCTCTGCCTGTTTGCTTCTGTGCCTAATCTCCTTTTTTATATATCTCCAAAGTGACTGGCCTAAGACCCCCCCGCCACACTGGTATGGCTTCATGAACATAACAAAGAAAACCCTATTCCCAAACTGGATTACAACCACAAGGATAAAACTCCTTACTGCCCAGTGCATTCTGACTCATAGCGACACTATAGGACAGAGTAGAACTGCCCCATGGAGCGTCCAAGGCTGTAATCTTTAGGGAAGCAGACTGCCACATCTTTCTTCCACGGAGCGGCTGATGTGTTTGAACCACTGACCTTTCGGTTAGCAACCGAGTGGGCGCTTAACAACCGTGCCACCACAAGTATAGGCGTTTAGGATATGCAACACATATTTTTGGGGGACACGATTCAACCCATAACACATGAGAAGAAAATATAGAGTAGGAAGTAAACCAGTAAGAATCTCTGACTCATTTAAAATGAGAATTACTGGGTGTCACAGTAAAGCTCCATCAAGAATCCCATTAACTATTGCTGTTGAGTTGATTCCAACTCATAATGACCCTATAGGACAGAGTAGAACTGCCCCGTAGAGTTTCCAAGGAGCAGCTGGTGGATTCAAACTGCCAACCTTTTGGTTAGCAGCCGAGCTCTTAACCACTGTGCCACCAGGGCTCCCCATCAAGAATAATAAATTTAAAAAGCGCCTCTTTCTCTCTCTGTCTGTCGTGCATGTATGAGGATCTCTAAGACGCACATCTAAGAGTGACAGGTTATGGGCATGTTTTGATCACTGCTGCAGACCATTAGGCTAATATAGATTCAAGGTTCTTGTTTTAATAAAATCTACATCATTTTTTTTTCTACTAAGGAATTGTACAACATGACCAAAAGGAAGACGATACGTAAATTGATAAGAATTACAAAACAAAACCCTTGACTTCTAAATTAGTAGAATGAATAGTGAAAGGCAACAGAAAAAAATCCTTCTGGGTGATTAAAAAGCAACTTACCTACACGCCCATCCACAGCATTCAATCAGACGCTGTGTCCAGGTCCTACCTAAATAATTCTAAATATAATGGATCTGGACAACTTGTCACCACAAGATAAAGCACACATATAGAGAAAGGAACGTGCCAGCTACGGAGATATCAAATTAGATGCTATAGTCACAGTTAAATCATTCAACAAAAAACAAAATCACAGAGCTCTGGCTGAATTTCAGGTGTTCTACTGAGGAGCCCTGGTGGCACAGTGGTTAAGTGTTTGGCTGCTAACCAAAAGGTCAGCTGTTCCAATCCACCAGCCGTTCTTCGGAAACTCTATAGGGAAGTTCTACTCTGTCCCATAAGGTCACTATGAGTCGGAATCGACTCGACATCAACGGCTTTAATCATACTGAGACAAAAAACAAAACAAAACACATCTCTTTCGGTAAATTATGTTACATATAAAAAAATTCTATGTATATACACATACACATGCAATGCAGTAGTGCATCTAATGTATAATATGCAAAGAGACAATTAAGTTCTTTAGAGATAGCTTAGATAGGATAAATTACATTTTGCATCTCTAAGACAAATGTTTAAAAGTTAAATTTTGATGTAGACAATTTTAGCAAAGTCAGTTGTATTGAAGATAGGAAATTTATGACTAAAAACCAAATAGATGTTCCCTAATTTCTACTACAAATAGATTCTTAAAGAAGCTATGAGAAATCATCATCTAGTCAAAAAGACAACGGAATATGGAATATAATAATTATTTTTTTTACATCCTATTATGCAGATCTCTACCTGCCTATTTTGCAGGTTTATAAAAAACGTTCTCTTCATTTTGAAGAGTTTATTGTTTTATTTGTAACATATAATCTGTAAATAGAACATTATGTTTCTTAGGGAAAGTTCTATCAAATTAAGAGTCATCGAAAAAAAGCATTTTTAAATAAGGGGCAACTTAGTACATTACAATTTTATTTATAATGAAAATCACTGACCATGATTTTAAACAATCTAAACTATGGGAACTTATAAATGTATATAGCCTGAAGCTGTATGCTAACTACATTAAAAAAAAAAAAAATTGCTGTCAAGTCGATTCCTACTCATAGCAACTCTGTAGGACAGAGTAGAATTGCCCCATAGAGTTTCCAAGTCTGTAGTTTTTATGGAAGCAAACCGCCACATCTCTCTCCCTCAGAGCAGCTGGTGAGTTCAAACTGACGACCTTGTCAAACAGTAGTGCTTAACCGCTGCACCACTGGGGCTCTGCCAACCACGTAGCTGTTAAAAATAATAAAAGACTTAACTGAGAACATGCTTCAGAATATGATATAGATTTACTATAATGGATGTGTTCCCTTCAGTAAAGAATGAATCATTAAAAAGTTAGTGTACGTGGAATCCTGAAATGCCTAGCCTTCCATCTATCAACAGGTTAATTATGGAGCTATTTTAAAGTGAGGGAAACACAAGGAATTAATATGAGACAGTTTGTCAAAATAAATTACAATTTGGAATTAGCTGCAAAATATGCATTTGGTATTATGAGAGCACTATAGACTTAAGAAAGGAGAGCTGGTGGGGCAATGGTTAAGCTCTTGGCCGCTAACCGAAGGGTTGGCGGTTAAAACTCACCTAGCGGCTCCATGGGAGAAAGACCTGGCAATCTGCTCCTGTAAAGATTATAGCCCAGGAAACCCTATGGTGCAATTCTACTCCGTCACATGAGGTCACTATGAGTTGGAATTGACTTGACAGCAGTCAACAACAAGAGACTTAAGACAGCAGGTTGGACTCACTGTTGAGTTATTATCGTTGCTGTTGTTATTGTTGCTGTTAGGTGCTGTCTTAGTTATCTAGTGCTGCTGTAACAGAAATACCACCAAGCGGGTGGTTTTAACAAACAGACATTTCTTCTCTCACAGTCTAGGAGGCTAGAAGTCCAAATTCAGGGCGCGAGGGCCAGGGGAAGGTTTTCTCTCTTAGTTGGCTCTGGAGGAAAGTCCTTGTGATCAATCCTCCCTGGTCTAGGAGCTTCTCAGCGCAGGGACCCTGGGTCCAAAGGACATGCTCTGCTCCCGGCTCTTCTTTCTTGGTGGTATGAGGTCCCTCTCCTCTCTGCTGGCTTCTCTCTTTTATATCTCAAAAGAATTGATTCAAGATACAACCTACTCCTGTAGACTGAGTCCTGCCTCGTTAACATAACTGCCTCTAAGTCTGCCTTATTAACATCATAGAGGTTTGGATTTACAACACACAGGATAATCACATCTGATCACAAAATGGTGGACAACCACACCATACTGGGAATCATGGCCTAGCCAAGTTGACACACATTTTGGGGGACACAAGTCAACTCATAACAGGTCAGATCAAGTGTGTTCTTACTCATAGCAACCCCATATATAACAGAATGAAACATTGCTTTGCCTCTGCCATCCACACAATAGTAATTATGTTAGAGTCCATTGCTGCAGCCACTTCGTCAATCCATCTCGTTAAGGGTCTTTCTCTTTTTCCCCATCCCTTTACTCCACTGCTGAGTATTTTGGCAAATTCCAGAAAGGCGGTACATGTGATTTGATTCTGTTTTCAGCTAAACTGCATCTACTACTGACAAGGAAACTCATGAGCCAAGTGTATCTATGGACCAATCTCTAGGTTTACGGGGCAGAAAGATTCTCTGATAGAGGAAGAGAAACTGAAACCAGCATTCATGGGATGCTATCCAACTCAACCAACACTAGTTAGGGAGTAGCAATACAAAAGACTACTCGAAACAGCCCCTGGCAATTTCAACCCCCACTGATGATGCTTTCTTCGATTTTTCACTACTGTCTAAAGCCCACAATCAGTACCTTCAAGCATCTGTGTTGTCTTAGTCTCTAATTGTCTACCCCATACATGCTGGGGGTTAATTATACATTCTCTTATTTCTTAATTGCCTCTTCCCCCCACCACCCACCTAACAATACTTTAAGCTCATTGGGAGCTTCATCAAAGCCTGAACATTTTTTGTAGCAACTACTCACCCTGTGTGGCAAAATATGCCCTGAATACTCTCTAGCTTGTTATTCCCCTTAAGCATGTGAAAGCTGGACAATGAATAAGGAAGACAGAAGAAGAGTTGATGCCTTTGAACTGTGGTGTTGGCAAAGAATATTGAATATGCCACGGACTGCCAGAAAAACAAACAAATCTGTCTTGGGAGAAGTACAACCAGAATGTTCTTTAGAAGCAAGGATGGCGAGACTACATCTTACATACTTTGGACACGTTATCAGGAGGGATCAGTCCCTGGAGAAGGTCATCATGCTTGGTAAAGCAGAGGGTCAGCGAAAAAGAGGAAGACTGTCAATGAGATGGCTTGACACAGTGGCTACAAGTAGAACAATTGTCAGGATGGTGCAGGACCAGGTAGTGTTTCGTTCTGGTGTACATAGGGTCGCTATGAGTTGGAACCCAATGGAAGGCACCTAACAACAACGTGGTTTGGTTTTGGTTTGGAAACCCTATGGGGCAGTTCTACTCTGTATATGGGGTCAATACGAGTTGGAATTGACTAGACGACAATGAGTTTGGGTTTTTTTTTTTGACATAAATTAAGAGGTCTTAGCAAAATATCAATGTTTTCACTTGTTAAACTGCTGTGTGTGACATTCCTAGTTTTTGTGCTTGGATGTGCAGCATATCTTCTGCCTTCTTCCTCCTCATGGATGACAGGTGTTGCTTTTACACATCTGTTGCTTTTATCTCATTAAGACTTCGGTGCCTCAGCATATTTGTCATTTGCCATTTTTCTCTTTCTTCCATGTTCTCTGCCCGTCGTCTGGTCATCCACTTTCATTTCAGACTCAGAGTCTCCCTGTTATCTCCCATACTTTCTGCTTTGTGCAAACGCTTCAGACACTTGGAATTCTTGCACGTTTCTACCACTTTGACACCGTTTTTTGCTGTTTCAGTGCCAATTAAGACAACATTTATGACAAATGCATATACTTTTTAATTTCTTTATTGTTGTAGAAATATATCGAACACAACATTTGCCAATTTAACGGTTTTTGCATGTACAGTGTGGTGGCGTCTGTCATGTTGTGCAACTATCACCAATATCTCTTGTCAAATTTCCATCACCATCAACAGAAACTTAATGCTTCTCAAACCATGATTTACTCTTTCCCCCTCCCTCCCATCCCTGCTAACCAATAATAAATTCTGGTCTTTACACATTTGCCTATTCTAGATATTTCACATTAGCGAGATCATACAAATGCATATCCTTTGGCTGAAATAAGGTTTCAAAAGGTATATAATATCATTTCTGTTCTATCTCTTCATTCTTTGTATATTGCCTGGGGTGGGGGATCTTAAAAGCGGCCATTCAAGGCACAAGAATTGGTCTCTATTCACCTGGAGCAAGAGGAAGAAGCAGAGTCAGGAATAGGAGGAGGAAAAGGAATGTGTGGCTAATTGCCTCCATGAACAACTGCCTCCTTTTCCATGAGACCAGAAGAAATGGATGGTGCACAGCTACCATTACTCAATGTTTTGATCAAAGATGCTAAAGAACGATCCTGATCAAAAGGGGGGATATGCAGAACAGAATTTCAAATTCTCAGGGACTCCAGACTTTCTAGAGCCATGGAGGCTGGATGAACCCCTAAATCTATTGCCCTGAGATAATCTTTAAACATTAAACCAAAAGTATTCCCTCAAGTCTTCTTCAAATAATTTAGTTTAGTTAGTAAAGAATGTCTGCCTTGAGCATTGTGCTCTTTTAAGAACTATCTATATAGGATCAAAGAGACAACAGTAACTCAAAAGATTAGATAGGAAATTTAGGGGACAGTGAGTTTATGTTAACGAGGGAGTAATACTTCAGAAAAGGAGGATGAGAATGATTCCACAACTTGAAGAATTTAATCAGTGTCCCTGAACTGTACATGTAGTAACTGTTGAATCGGTATCTGTTTTGCTGTGTATATTTTCAACAGCAAAAAGTAATATTAAAAAAAAAAAAGGTATATAATTATAGAACCATCCCTTGTCATCGACCTGTCATTGATACAGAAGAGGACGTGACTTTCTGGTGAAAAATGGCTCCTTTTATGCACACTGTCTGGAGTGACCTTCTCAGCCACAACCCCAGGTGACTTATGACAAAACACTTCAAAGCATCAAACGAGGCTGCGATTTCTACACATCCTACGGAGAAGCTCATCTTTTCTCTACTACCATCCTCTTATTTGGTCTTTAGTATTTCCTTCATAGATTCCACCTTCCCCTACCATCTCTCCTTTACTCTCATCTTTTCCTGTCACATGGGTTAATTCTTCTCTTCCTCCTTACTGTCTGTGTGAATTCCCTAGTGCTGCTGTAACCAAGTATCACAACGTGTGTGGCTTTCAAGAACAGGTATGTACTGTCTCCCAGTTCTGGAGGCTGGGAGTCTGAATTCAGGGTGTCTGCAATAACCATGCTCTCTCCTAAGGTTCTAGAGGAAGATCCTTTCCTGTCTCTCTCAGCTTCTGGGAGTCCCTGGTGCTCCTTGGGCTTGTAGTTGCATCTTCCAACGGCCATCCTTCTTGTTTACAAGAACACCATGCAGGTGGGATTAGGACCCACCCTACTGCAGTGTGACCTCATGTTAACTGATCACATCTTCAAAGATTATTTCCAAACAAGGTCACGTTCACAGGTACAGGGATTAGGATGTCAACATAGCTTTTGGAGGGACACAGTTCAACCTGTAACAGCATTTCTCCACTATCATTTTCACATAAACATATGATCCTGGCACCTTGGCTCCAAGAGGAGACACAACACACACACAGATACACACACACACACACACACACACACACACACACGCACTTATAATACAGGTTTTGTGGGTGAGTTGATCCCATTGTAATATTGTGATACTTCCTCAAAGTCAAGCTGTCCAGCAGGTCGAGACATGTCCACAAGCTCTTGCCCAGTGTTATGGATTGAATTGTGTTCTCCAAAAACCTGGTATCCTGATCAGTGGTTAAGCACACAGCTACTAACTCTAAGATCAGTGGTTTGAACCCATCAGCCTCTCTAAGGGAGAAAGATATGGCAGTCTACTTCCATAAATATTACAGCCTTGGAAACCCTATGGGGCAGTTCTACTCTGTCCTGTAGTGTTGCTATGATTTGAAACTGACCACAAGGCAATGGGTTTGGTTTTGTTTGGTATACCTGCGGTTATAACCCTCTTTGGGAATGGGCTTTGTTATGTTAATGAGGCAGTATTAGTTTGAGAAATATCTACGTCAATCTTTTCTGAGATATAAAAGAGCAGATTAAGCATGGATTAAGCAAACAGAAGGAGCCCTGGTGGCCCAAAGGTTAAGCGCTCAGCTGCTAACCGAAAGGTTGGCTGTTCAAACTCACTAGCCACCCCACGGGAGAAAGATGCAGCAGTCTGCTTCCATGAAGATTACGGCCTTGGAAACCCTATGGGTCACTTCTACTCTGTATGTGGGGCAGTTCTACCCTGTCTTATAGGATTGCTATGAGTTGGAATTGACTTCACAGCAAATTTTTTTTTTCTTTTTTAAGCAAGCACACATGGGTAAGATAGACACCATGCCACAAAAACATCACCAACGAACAGAGAAATAGAAGCTCAAAGGAGACAGGGACTTTCCCCCAGAGCTCTCAGAGAAAGAAAGCCTTCCTATAAGGCCAGCACCATAAATTTGGACTTCTAGCCTCCTAAACTGTGAGAAAATAAAGTTCTGTTCATGAAAGCCACACACTTGTGGCACTTCTGTTATTGCAGGAGTAGGAGACTAAGACACTCAGGCAGCATCGGGCTCCATGGTACCAATCGTCCCAATCCCAGCCCTCCACCCTCTCCTTTCATTTGGGCAATATACAGAGGAGCTGGGCACTCTTCATGTCACCTTATTCTTTTTATTACTTATGCAAATTTCTGTCATTCTGCTCACAAAAAGTAACACAGGTGGATACAAACGGCAGGGAGATCACGCTGGAATCATCATGTATTAAATAAATACTGCAATGGTATTCTCTTCTCCTGCTTTACTGGTTTCTCTGACTCCCCATCAAACAGAGTAAAGGGACACTGCGTGGTTTAAGTTAGAAAGGGTCCTTTCACCATACTTATTCAATCTGTATGCTGAACAAGCAAGCCGAGAAGCTGGACTATGTGAAGAATGTGGCATCAGTATTGGGGGAAGATTCATTAACCACCTGCGAAGATCATTCAAAACTGGTTGTAGCAGGACATGGACAGGAAACTGCCAGAAATTCAAGCTGGATTCAGAAGAGGATGTGGAATGAGGGATATCACTGCTGATGTCAGATGAATCTTGGCTGAAAGCTGAGAATACCAGAAAGATGTTTACCTGTGTTTTACTGACTATGCAAAGGCATGGGACTGTGTGGATCATAACAAATTGTGGATAACACTGCAAAGAATGGGAATTCCAGAACACTTAATTATGCTCATGAGGAACCTGTATATAGACCAAGAGGCAGTCATTCGAATAGAACAAGGGGAGACTGCATGGTTTAAAGTCAGGAAGGATGTGTGTCAGGGTTGTATCCTTTCACCATACTTATTCAATCTGTATGCTGAGAAAATAATCCGAGTACCTGGACTATGTGAAGAAAAAAGGGGTTTCAGGATTGGAGGAAGACTCATTAACAACTTGCTATATGCAGATGACACAACCTTGCTTGCTCAAGGTGAAGAGGACTTGAAGCACTTGCTGGTGAAGATCAAAGACCACAGCCTTCAGTATGGATTACACCTCAACATAAAGAAAACAAAAATCCTCACGACTGGACCAATAGGCAACATCATGATAAATGGAGAAAAGATTGAAGTTGTCAAGGATTTCATTCTAGTTGGATCAACAATCAACACCCACAGAAGCAGCAATTAAGAAATCAAGCCACGTATTGCACTGGGCAAATCTGCAGCATAAAACTTCTTTGAAGTGTTAAACAGAAAGATGTCGCTTTGATAATTAAGGTGCGCCTGATCCAAGCCATAGTCTTTTCAGTAACTTCATATGCACATTTACAGCTGGACAATGACAAAGGAAAAAAGAACAAGAATTGATGCTGTGGTGTTGGAAAAGAATATTGAATATAACATGAACTACCAGAAGAACAAATCTGTCTTAGAAGAAATACAACTGGAATGCTCCTTAGAAGCAAGGATGGTGAAACTTCATCTTGATTACTTTGGACATGTCATTGGGAAAGACTAGCTTCTCAAAAAGAACATCATGGTTGGTAAAGTAGAGGGTCAGCGAAAACAAGGGAAACCCTTCACGAGATGGACTGACACAATAGCAGAAACAATGGACTCAAACATGCCAAAGATCATGAAGATGGTACACGACCAGGGCAACATTTTCTTCTGTCATACATGGGGTCACCATGTGTCAGAGCCAACTCGCCAGCAACTAACAACAACAACAATCATAGGCGCCACTATCCACCCATCAGTTTGTCACACTGTGGTGGCTTACACGTTGCTATGATGCTAGAAGCTACATCACCAGTATTTCAAATACCAGCAGGGTCACCCACAGTGGACAGTTTTCAGTGGAGCTTCCAGACTAGGAAGAAAGTTCTTGCGAAAACCCTATGGATCATAACAGAAGATTGTCTAACTGGACTCAAACACACCAACGATCTTGAAGATAGCACATGACCAGGCATGTTTCATTGTGTTGATCACAGGTCTCCAAGAGTCAGAGTCAACTCGAAGACAGCTAACACCCACAGCAATTGTAGGCAGATGGTTGTATCAATGATCTTGGAATATTTTCATTTTCTGGATCATGGGGAGTATGGGGGGTCAATATGTCCATTTAAGCATAACTTAAAGTACAGCTTCCATAAACATAATAAAAGTGTTCTGGAATTCCCGTTCTTTGCAGTGTTATCCACAATTTGTTATGATCCACACAGTCGAATGCTTGTGTGTAGTCAATAAAACACAGGTAAACATCTTTCTGGTATTCTCTGCTTTCAGCCAAGATTCATCTGACATCAGCAGTGATATCTCTCATTCCACATCCTCTTCTGAATCCAGCTTGAATTTCTGGCAGTTTCCTGTCCATGTCCTGCTACAGCCGGTTTTGAATGATCTTCGCAGGTGGTTAATGAATCTTCCCCCAATACTGATGCCACATTCTTCACATAGTCCAGCTTCTCGGCTTGCTTGTTCAGCATACAGATTGAATAAGTATGGTGAAAGGACCCTTTCTAACTTAAACCACGCAGTTCCCCTTACTATGTTTGATGGGGAGTCAGAGAAACCAGTAAAGCAGGAGAAGAGAATAGCATTGCAGTGTTTGTCTAATACGTGATGATTCCAGCGTGATCTCCCTGCGTTTGCTGTTGTTGTTAGGTGCCGTCGAGTGAGTTCTGACTCACAGCAGCCCTATGTACGACACACTGTCCTGTCCTGTGCCATCCTCACAATGGTTGCTATGCTTGAGCCCACTGTTATAGCCACTATGTCAGTCCATCTCATTGAGGTCTTCCTCTTTTTTGATGACCCTCTACTTTACCAAGCAAGATATCCTTCTCCAGGGTCTGGTCCCTCCTGATAACATGTCCAAAGTATGTGAGATGTAGTCTTGCCATCCTTGCTTCTAAGGAGTATTCCGGCTGTACTTCTTCCAAGACAGATTTGTTTGCTCTTTTGGCAGTCCATGGTATAGTCAATATTCTTCGCCAACACCATAATTCAAATTACAGCCTAGAAAACCCGATGGGGCTGTTCTACTCTGTCATACGGGGTCACTGTGAGTTGGAATTGACTCGACAGCACCCAACAACAACAACAGCAGATCAGCATCTGAAAGCAGTGAAGACAAGATCGTCAACTATGAGAACAGCTCCTACACTAAGAAAGAAGGAAACTGAGACGCAGCCACGTTTTATCTGTTTGAGTGTCGTTCTGCTTCCCCTTGTGCTGGGTGAGTTGGGGTTGGAAGCACTAATTGGATTTATTCAGTCAGGGTCCTGGATACAGCCAGCCATTCTGCACGCTTTCACATACAGGGGGCATCGCTTAAATGCATCTCGTTTTTAATGTGCCTGGAGAAGTTTCCTAATGTCAGTTGAAAACCTGGCCCTGCTTTATCACGAGCGAGATTAGAATTTAAACACGGAGAGTGGGGCCTCTTGCCCAACACCATGGATGAAGATGCTGGATGAACACCCGATAAGCCATAGCCCTGTTGCTTGAAAGCATGACAACTGCCCTCAGGGAACCCTGCACAGGCAATGCAAGGATTCGGCTTGTCAGTTTGATCCCTCTGTTATAAATTCAGAGCCGTGGAGAGCAGGCTGCTATGGAAGAGACTCTTTAAAAAGCCACGCACAGCACACTCTGGGTTTTTTTATTTCCATAAGCTAAGTTCAAATGAAGGTGTCTTAGGCTGGGTTCTCTAGAGTAGCAAAATCAGTAAAGCATATAAATATCTATACAGAGAGATTTATATCAAGTAAATGGCTCCCACGGTTGTAGAGGCTGGAACGTCCCAAGACCATGGGTCAGGCTGGAGGCTTCTCCTGATTTACGTAGCCACAGGGGCTGAGGAACCCAAGATTGGCAGGTCAGACAGCAGGGCTCTTGCGCACAGGCTGCGGAGGCCAACGAATCCCAAGACTGGCAGGCAAAAGGGCAGGTAAGCTGCTAGCTCAGGTTCCAAGAAAGGGAGGTCAGACGAACAGGCACCAGCTGCAGGACCCAGAACAAGGAAAATCCCACAAGCCTTGCCAGAAAGTCCACCTACATTGGATGCAGGCCACACCCCCAAGGAAACTCCCTTTCAACTGACTGGCTACTCACAGCAGATCCCATCATGGAAGTGATCACATCATATCAGATCTCATCATGGAAGTGATCACATCATCGTACAACGATTGAACCACTGAGAATCATGGCCCAGTCAAGTTGACACACAACATTAATCATCACAGATGGCTCTGAAGGGAGTGTGTTTTCCATCACGTTCAGAGACAGGAAGCTGGAGGGAAAATGTTTCCATGTTTGGGGGTGGTTCTGTTTGAATATTTAGATGCCACAACTGATACACACTGTTGCAAAGTGGACTCCGACTCATAGCAACCCTATATGACAAAGTAGAACTGCCCCATAGGGTTTTCTAGGCTGTGATTTTTACGGGAGTAGATTTCCAGGTCTTTCTCCTGCTGAGCCCATAGGTGGGTTCCAACTCATGACCTTTTGGTTTGCAGCCAAGAGCTTAACCTCTGCGCCACCAGGGCTCCTTATTTAGATGGCAGGGATATTTATCTCCTCTTGCCTTTTTTTCCTCTGTGGGACAAAGAGAACTAGTAACGACCATAGACTGTGACATCTAGGTTGGAGATACTGTTCTAGGACATACAGCTCTCAAACAGCTCGAACCCACAGCTGTCAAGTCAATTCCAATTCATAGCCACCCCATGTGACACAGTAGAACTGCCCCATTGGGTTTTCTACGCTGTGATGTTTACGGGAGATGATTGTCACATCTTTTCTCCCAAAGAGAGGCTAGTGGGTTCGAACTGCCGACCTTTTGGTTAGTAACCCAGCACTTAACCACTGTGCAACCAGGGCTCCTTAGGGAGAATTCCTTTTTCCTAGGCATCACGGTAGCATCCCAATTTAGTTTATCTGCCAATTCCAGACTCTCTTGTTGACTTGTGTACGTGTGTTGTTGTGAGTTGCTGTCAAGTCGATTCCGACTCATGGAGACCTCATGTGTGCAGAGGAGAACTGTGCTCCACATGGTTTTCAAGGCTGTGACCTTTCAGAAGCTGATTGCCAGGACCTTCTTTTGAGGCACCTCTGGGTGGGTTAGAATCTCCAACCTTTGGGTTAGTCGTCCAGCGCTTAACCGTGTGCACCACCCAGGGATCCTAGGTCTGACTACAATGTTCAGGCCACTCATTTGATTCATGGAGAACCAAGAGGAAAGGAACAAAGGAAGGCTGCCCAACATAGCAGTGGGTGTCAGGGACTAGGGAAACCACAGCAAAGGCAGCTAAACAATCCTCCCTGCATACCAAGCAGTGGATTGCTCGTGGCAGCCCGTGCTTGTACAGGTGAGGTGATCACGGACACCAACAACAAAATGCAAAGACAAGCTTAACCAAGGTGATAAGAAAGGTGCCTTGGTGTGGGTGTTATGGATTGAAGTGGGGGTGATGGACTGAATTGTGTCCTCCCTCCTCCTCCCGGCAAAATGTTCTGGAATCCTAACTCCTATACCTCAGACTGCAATCCCATTTGGGAATGGGGTTTTCTTTGTTATGTTAATGAGGGCATATCAGTGGAGGATGGGTCCTTAACCTAGCCACTTCTGTCCTGTCCTTTTATAAAAAGACCAGACAAGCTGGATGGTGCCTGGCTATCATTACTGAACGTTTTCATCAAAGATTCTATAAAAGAATGTTTACCTAAGAGGGGAAATGAGGGTCAGAATTTCTAATTCTCATGGAATCCAGAATTTCTGAAGCCACTGAGGTCGGATGAACCCTCAAAACTATTACCCCAAAATAACCTTTAAACATTAAAACTTAAACCAAAGATATCCCATGAAGTCTTCTTTAAATCAAATGATACCAAAACCAAACCCATTGCTGTCGAGTCGATTTGGACTCATAGCTACCCTATAAGACAGAACAGAACTGCCTCATAGATTTTCCAAGGCTGTTATCTTTATGCAAGCAGACTGTCACATCTTTCTCCTGCAGAGTGGCTGGTGGGTGTAAACCACTAAGCTGTAAAGGTTCGCAGCCGAACACTTAACCATTGTGACACCATAGCTCCTTAATCAAGCAGTAATTTAGCTTCATTAGTAAAGAATGTCTGCCTTGAGCATTACGCTTTTTAAAAGAACTATCTGTATGGGATCGAACTGAAAATAGCAACTGTTAGAAAGGTTAGATTGGAAGCTTAGAGGGCAGTGAGTTTATGTTAGTGGGGGAGGAACAACTCAGAAAAGGAGGGTGAGAATGGTTGCCTAACATGAAGAATGTCATCAATGTCACTGAATTGTTCATGTAGAAATTGTTGAATTGGTGTACATTCTGCTGCATATATTTTCAACAACAACAAATAAAATATTAAAAGAAAAGAGCAGAATAAACACAGAAGTGAGCACAAGGCAGAAGACAGCAGAGGCAGATGAATCTACAGTCCAGGACCTCTAGGGATTGTCAGCTAGCTGAAGTTGAAATAGACAAGAAAAAGGACCTCCGTCTAGAGTCACATGCTGAATTTATACTAAGGTGCGCCTGACCCAAGCCATGGTGTTTTCAATCGCCTCATATGCATAGGAAAGCCAGAGAAGAATTGATGCCTGTCAATTATAGTGTTGGTGAAGATTATTGAATATACCATGGGCTTACAGAAGAAAGAACAAGTCTATCTTGGAAGAAGTACAGCCAGAATGCTCCTTAGCAGCTCAGATGGCAAGACTTCCTCTCATGTTCTTTGGACATGTTATGAGGAGGGATCAGTTCCTGGAGAAGGACACCATGCTTGATAAAGTAGAGGAGCAGGGAAATAAAGAGGAAGACTCTCAATGAGATGGATTGACACAGTGGCTGCAAACAATGGGTTCAAGCATAACAACAATTGTGAGCATGGTGCAGGACTGGGCAGTATTTCATTCTGCTGTGCTTGGGACTGTTATGAATCAGAACCAACTCGACAGCACCTAACAATAACACAACAAAACAAAACAACAATAGCCACCAGAACTGTGAGAAAATAAACTTCTGTTCTCTGGAGCTATCCCCTTGTGGTATTTCTGGTACAGAAGAACTAAGGGGCTAAGACAGTAAGGCACAGCTAACATTTCACCAGGGCAGAGGCTGGGAGTGTCACAGAGAATATGGTATTTGTTCTTAATCTTGAAAAAAGGGCTACAGTGTCCTTCAGGGGGCCAACCTTATCCTCATCAAGTTGTTTAGCAAAGATGAAGACTAAATTCGATGCTATAAAGGGCAGGAGAGAAATGTGGTCACAGTTGCATTTTCTAAAAGTTGCTGAGTCACAGAAGACAGAGGGTCCAGGTAGTGAGACAAGGCAATAATATAGAAGCAAGACAACGTGGGCTTGAACTAAGGCTGGAAAGAGGCTACAGGAGGAGATGTCAGAGCTGAGATACACTTGCAAGGTCTTTGCTTCTCTCGTTGAATTTGTTCTCTCATCTACTGGTTCCTCTACCCAGAAACTTGGAATCTTCCTAGACATAATTCCCTTTCACATTGCCATCCTTGAATTCAATCTCCAAGACTTGCCAGTTCTGCCTGTTAAATCTCTGTTCAACTCTAATTCCAATACGGTAGCATGAGACCTGCCCTAGAGTGTGAAATGATGGGTCTGGGGGCAGATGGAATGGACATTGATTACACTGTGTAAAATACTGAAATCGAAATTAATAGATGGTATCGTGTTGTTGTTGTTAGCTGCCTTCAAGTCTCCTCTAACTCATGGCAACCCCATGTACAAAAGAACAAAAGATTGCCCTGTCCTGCACCATCTTACGATCATCGGTGTGATTGAGCGCATTCTTGCAGCTCCTGTGTCAGTCCTTCTCATGGAGGGTTCTCTCTGTTTTCTTTCTTTCTTCTCTTTTTTTTCCCCCTCTACTTTACCAAACAAGATGTCTTTTTCTAGAAGTTGATCTTTCCTGATGACACGTGCACTGTAAGCAAGTAAGTCTTGCAATCCTCACTTCTCAGGAGCATTCTCATTACATTTCTTCTAGGACTGATTTGTTCGTTCTTTTGAGAGTCCACAATATATTTAATATTCTTTGACAACACCTCAGTTCTAGCACATCAATTCTTCTTCTGTCTTCCTTATTCATTGTCCAGCTTTCACATGCATATGAGGTGATTAAAAATACTGTGGCTTGGGTAAGATGCACCTTAGTCATCAAAGTGACGTGTTTGCTTTTTAAAACTTTAAAGAAGTCTTTTGCAGCAGATTTTCCCAAAGTAAATATGTATAGTTACCCATAAAATGTTAACACAGAGCTCCAAATAAAAACTCATTGAACAGGCCCATAAACTGGTCTTACGTCAATTCTATCAAAATCAGCCCACAACTGCAGCAACCACAAACTCATGATGTCCACACAGGGCTTGCTGTATTATCATTTACAAAGGAAGAGTTTTTGCATGAATCTGACAACTTCTCAGGTTGATCGGATGCATTCTTTCAGAGTTTCGTGAAAGCATGTATCTTATCTATCTAAGAAAGTTCCAGTTCTTCTCAAACTTGGTTGATCCAAATGGGATACATACTCTACCACTGACAGTTCTGAGCCTCTTCTTACCAACTCCCAGCTGAATCCCCAGTGAAACTTTTATCAACCAACCAGGGGTAGATTAACCGGTAAGCAAGGTACACATAGATTTACTTGTGTTTGCTTGTCTTTGATGTAGTGAAACCCATGTGAAATAGTGCACTACAGATTAATAAGTAAACACAAATAAGTCCGTGCATACCTTGCTTATTGGGTAATCCTTCCACGTACCCAACACAACCTATCAGAGGATCAGAAGAAAATTCCAGATGAAGAAACTGGGCATACGTGACCACACTCTTACGACATTACTAAAATAAAATTCTCATCAATTAGATTAAACCTATGATGTGGTTAGCCACCACTGAGTCACCTCAGATTCATGGCGACCCCATGCACAACAGAATGAAATGCTGCCTGGTCCTGCGCCATCCCCATGGTCGGCTGTGGAGCTGACCTTGTTATCCACAGGGTTTTCATTGGCTGATTTTTGGAAGTAGATTGCCAGGCCTTTAATCCTAGTCCATCTTAGTCTGGAAGCTCTGCTGAAATCTGTTCAGCATCATATCAACACAGAAGCCTCCACGGACAGACGGGTGGTGGATGCACTTGAAGTGCATTGATGGGGAATGGAACCCTGGGTCTCCCGCATGGAAGGCGAGAATTCTACCACTAAACCACCACTGCCCCCTGGATTAACCGTATAAGCCCTTGTTATTACATGTAGGCAAATGAAGATACATGACGTTTATTTGGTGAATACACTTCGGATTTTTAGGCCGTTGTTTCCTGTTTTAGCGCGTTTACTTGAAATGGATACCAAATAAATGTTGAGACTGTTTTTAGCATCATCTGTGATCAGATGGTAAATGACCAGGGTCCTCAATAAAGTCTTTGTATTTCTCATATATATATTCCTTCATTAGAATTCTAAATTTAAATTTTCTTACCTTTTTCCTCTAACTCCCACATGAATTTTAAATATAAAAAGTGACATACCACCTGGCACCACTGATATCTGCACAGGTGCGTATTTGAAAATGTCTATGTTCAAATTTTGGTAACACATAAGGAGAAAAATCACATCGTGTGGTTAAGAAATTATTTTTGTATGATCTTTTTCTTAATTCACTTTAGCATCAAAATTATCATGTTTCAAAACTTTTAAAGTTTTCTTCACCAAAATTGTTTTTGTTGTATGCCATCTAGTCAATTCTGGTTCATAGCGACCCTAGACGGCAGAGTAGAACTGCCTCATAGGTCTCCCGGGCTATAATCTTTACAGGAGCAGATCGCGAGGTCTTTTCTCCCTAGGAGCCACTAGGTGGGTTCAAACCACCAACTTTCTGGTTAGCAGGCAAGTGGTTAACCACTGTGCCATCACTTATTTTCTTAAAATTGTTGTCCGAGCACCCTTTCCTTCCAGTATTAAGTAGGAATTGCCACTTAGTTTTTCTCTCATCTATCTTCCTCAATTAAATGTTTCAGAAGTACCTATCCAATTATTCAACCACCTACCAACTCAACCAAAAGGGGAAATCAATATGGGAAGTGGGCTTATGAAAAGGCAAGGATTTGGAGCAAGGTTCTTCTCCTTTGGGGCGTTGGGAGCATTTTTCTCTGCGTGACAAATGACATGCGATGATTCCCTCTACTCCATCACGCATGTTGGCAATGTGAACATGGGATTTCCAGCAAAGTTCTCCTTATAATCAAATCCTGCCAGCAGGCGAGGAAGTTGGGTTTCCTTTAGAGTTCCACTGAACTTCGACTGTTAGGTTTATTACATTTTAGCAAACTTGCAAGACTCTTTGACACGGTGTCAAGGCCGATGCATGGATCAGAACCTCAGTCAGGGACACGGGCTTCCTTCTCTTCCCATCGCCAGCTGCTTGCTCTTCACACAACATTTTTAATTCCCTGTCCTCAAGACACCCACCCTGGTTAGTCATCTAAAGTACTTCTTTTGCTCTCTCACTTGCTATGCTCACCCTTTTGTATTGCTCTCATCCCAATCTGCAATTCTGTCCTTAAGAGATTCATCTACTGGTTTATCTTCCGCCTCCCTACTATTGTGGATTGAATTATGTCCCCCAGAAACGTGTGTTAACTTGGCTAGGCCATGATTCCCAGTATTATGTGGTTATCTACCATTTTGTGATCTGATGTAATTATCCTATGAATTGTAAATCCTAACTTCTATGACGTTAATGAGGCAGGATTAGATCCAGTTATGTAAATGAGGCAGAACACAATCTACGGGATTAGATTGCATCTTGAGTCAATCTCTTTTGAGATATAAAAGAGAGAAGTGAGCAGAGAGAAGAGGAACCTCATACTACCAAGAAAGAAGAGCTGGGAGTGGAGTGTGTCCTTTGGACCCAGAGTCCCAGCGCTGAGAAGCTCCTAGACCAGAAGAAGATGGATGATACAAGGATCTTTCCCCAAAACCAACAGAGAGAGAAAGCCTTCCCCTGGAGCTGGTACCCTGAATTTGGACTTCTAGCCTCCTAGACTGTAGAAGAATAAGTTTCTGTTTGTTAAAGACATTATGGCATTTCTGTTATAGCAGCACTAGATGACAAAGACACCTACCAAACAACAGAAGGATATTTAGGTGTCCACTGTACCACTGTGTCCGAAGTGCCTAGAACTAAGGTCTTAGACTTTCATGAAAACCTATATCTTATAAACTTAACAATGGTCCAATTCCACTCATTCTTTAGCAGCTATGTAGGGGCATCAGCTACTGAATAGATGAATATCTACTGAATAAACAGATACTTACAATAAATGTTGTTGTTGTTCTTAGGTGTCACCAAGGCAGTTTTGGCTCCTAGTGGCCCTTTGTACATCAGAAGAAAACACTGTCCAGTCCGGTGCCATCCTCAGGATCGTTGCTATGCTTGAGCCCATTGTTGCAGCCACTGTGTCAATCCATCTCGTTAAGGGTCTTCCTTTTTTTTGATGACCTTCTACTTTACCAAGTATGATGTCCTCCCAGAGACTAGTCCCTGTTGCTAAAATGCCCAAAGTGTGCGGGATGAAGTATCGCCATCCTTGCTTCTAAAGGGCATTCTGGCTGTACGTCTTCCAAGACAGGTGTGTTCGCTCTTCTGGCAGTCCATGCTATATTCAATAGTCTTTGCCAACACCACAATTCAACGGCATCAATTCTCCTTCAGTCTTCCTTATTCGTTTTACAGCTTTCACGTGCATATGAAGAAATTGAAAACACCATGGCTTGGGTCAGGCGCGCCTTAGTCCTCAAAGTGACATCTTTGCTTTTTAACACTTTAAAGAGGTCTTTTGCAGTAAGAGAAAGTAGGTATTTATAATAAATGGAATAAATGCTATCTATGGAATAAATGAATGAGTGAATCGACCTCTCAAAGGTCCATTCATCTAACGTGACGCTGTGTTGAGACTGCTAATGGGGGCTTTTCTCCTGGACAGCTGGCCCTTCTCCACTCATTTACAACCTCTCCGGACATCTAAGAAGCCCTGGTGACACAAAGGTTAAGTGCTCAGCTGCTGACCCAAAGGTTGGCGGTTTGAACCCACCCAGCCACTCCTCTGGAGAAAGACCTAGCAATCTGCTTTGGTAAAGATTAACCCATTCCCATTGAGTCAATTCCCTAAAGGACAGAGTAGAGCTGCCCCACAGGGTTTCCAAGGAGCAGCTAGTGGATTCGAACTGCTGACTTTTTGGTTAGCAGCCGTAGCTCTGAACGACTGCGCCACCAGGGCTCCACGAAGATTACAGCCTATAAAACCCTTGGGGCAGCTCTGCTCTGTCAAATAGGTCCCCTGTGAGCTGAAAACCAATTCAACAGCACCCAACAACCACAACTTGACATGTGGCAACTCACTGCTGCCTGTGTCCATCCTTGCCAACTTGGTTGTGGTGGGGGAGGAAGGGACGAGGTCATTTATGTAACTACTGACAACATCAACTCCAATAACAGGCTTCCTTCCAGCAATGCGTCAGCCCCAATATCCAGTATGCAATCCAGCAGATTTCTTTGTGGAGACACGCCCCTCAAAAGAGAACATTTCCACTCGGGGAACATCTAGATCAATTGGCATAACACTATTTATAAAGACAATGCTCTACATTCTACCTTGGTGAGTAGCATCTGGGGTCTTAAAAACCTATGAGCAGCCATCTAAGAAACTCCACTGGTCTCACCCCTTCGGGAGCCAAGGGAGAATGAAGAGAACAGGATACAAGGAAAAGATTAGTCCAAAGGACTAATGGACCACAGCTACCACAGCCTCCCCGAGACTGAGTTCAGTACAGCTAGATGGTGCCCGGCTACACCACTTGCTGCTCTGACTGGGATCACAACAGAGGGTCCTGGGCAGAGCTGGAGAAGGATGTAGAACAAACTTCTAACTAACAAAAAAAGACCAGATTTACTGACCTGACAGAGACTGAAGAAACCCCGAGAGCATGGCCCCCGGACACCCTTTTAGCTCAGAGGTGAAGTCACTCCCGAGGTTCACCGTTCAGCCAGGGATTGGACAGCCCCATAAAACAAAATGGGACTAATGAGGCACAGCAGTCCAGGGACAAGTACTAGAAGGCAGGAGGGGACAGGAAAGCTGCTGATGGGGAACCCAAGGTTGAGAAGGGACAGTGTTGACATGTCGTGGTGTTGTTAACCATTGTCATAGGGCAATATGTGTACTAACTGTTTAATGAGAAACTATTTGTTCTGTAAACCTTCATCTAAGGTACAAAAAAAAAAAAATTATCTACGTGAGATCAAATTGACAACAGCAACTCAAAAGGTTTGATGGGAAGCCTAGGGGCCAGTGAGTTGAAGATAATGGTGATGGAATAATTTGGAATAGGATAGTGAGAATAGCAGCACAACTGGAAGAATGTAATCGATGTCACTGAATTGTAGAAATTTCTGAAATGGCGTATCTTTGGCTATGTATATTTTCACCAAACAAAAAAAAAAGGCCCTCTAGTGTCGAGAAGGGAGCGTGTCAACATGTCGTGGAGTTGTTAACCAATGTCATAAAGCAATATGTGTACTGACTGTTTAACGAGAAACTATTTGTTCTGTAAACTACCTAAAGTATAACAAAAAAAAACTTTAAAAAAAAGATAACATTTCCACCTACCCACAAAAGTGCTGAACAGCTTGGGGGTTTCTTAGACCCCTGGGAATCCATGGTTCTGAGATGAAGAAGCTCTAGTTCCAAGAAAGAGGAATCGTCTTTAGCCCCAAGAGTTCAGAGAGACAGCTGGGGAGACAGACTTTAATATTCTCTCCCCACAGCCACCACCCAGTCCCCTTCACACTGCCCTCAGCCTCCAGGCATCACAAAGACGGGCGGGGTCCTACTGAAGTACACCTTCAGGTGCTGTTTCCACACAAACCCTATCCGTTGTCAAGGAAAAATTGTACACATCATCAGTGACCTTGTTATTATTGTTAGCAGCCATGATTCCCTGGACTCATGACAACCCCATGCGCAATGGGATGAAAGGTTGCCAGGTCCTATGCCATCCCCATGATGGGATTTGGATCAGGCCATTGTGATCCACAGGGTTTTCATTGGCTGATTTTCCAAAATAGATCACCAGACCTTTCTTCCTCGTCTTAGTCTGGAAGCTCCACGGAAACCTGTTCAGCATCACAGCAACACGCAAGCCTCCACTGACAGGTGGGTGGTGGCTGTGCATGAGGTACCTTGGCCGGGAATCAAACCCAGGTCTCCAGCATGGAAGGCGAGCATTCTACTGCTTAACCACCAATACTGACGTCCCTGAGAAGGTGTGTCTCAATGAAAGATCTAAAGGCAATACGTGAAAGTGTCCACGGGCTCAGCAGAAATCTGAAATTTAAATGAAGTATCCATCCCTCTTTTCTGCTAGAAATGTATTCTAAAGGGACTTGCAGGTTTACTTATAACTGTTCAGACACTATTGATTACAAACACACTCTACCGTTTGGAATGAATATATTTAGCCTCAAAACTTTCTTTAGGAAAAGTAACAACAATAGTGTCTTTCATTGGGAAACAAATTGATCCAGTCGATGTAAGATTATAGCATTTAATGTATCAGCCAAGCTTTGATAAACGAGTGTCTGGAGTGTCTGGGTGTCTCAAATCGCAGGGACAGAGAAAATGGCTGTGCAGTAGAGGAAACCGTGGGGAGACCATGGGGCAGGAATTTCAGATTAGAGGCTTGGTGCAAGGTATGAGTCACATAGAGTCCCTGGGGTGGTGGAACTGCTTAAGCGCTCAGCTAGTAAAGGCAAGTTTGGCAGTTTGAGTCCACCCAGAGGCACTTCAGAAGAAAAGTCTGGCAATCTACTTCTGAAAAATCAGGCACTGAAAGCCTTATGGAGCACAATTCTACTCTGACACACATGGGCTCACCACGAGTCAGAGTCAACTCGATGGGAACTAGTTAGTTGGTTGGTTATTATCAAACACATTTGAAAGTGCAAATATAAAAATCTATGGGTGATTTCTATCCCCTTCTATATGCTTGGCTACTAACTGAAAGGTTAGAGGTACAAGACCACACAGATACCTTGGAAGAAAGGCCTGGCAGTCTACTTCCGAAAAATCAGCCATTAAAAACCCTGTGGAGCACAGTTCTACTCTGACACACAGGGGTCACCATGAGTCGGAGTCAACTCGATGGAAACTGGTTGATTGGTTGGTTGGTTATTATCAAATACATTTGAAGGTGCAGATAAACAAAAGAACCAAATGTGACTTACGTGTCCCTCTATTTTGGGGTTCCTGGGTGGTGCAAATAGTTCACAGGCTTGGCTGCTAATCAAAAGGTTGGAGGTTTGAGTCTACATAGAGGTGCCTTGGAAGAAAGCCCGGCAATTCTCTTATTCCTCAGAACTCCTTGTCCATGGGCTGGGGAAGGGGAGAGATTTACTTATGCACAGATGGGAAGTGTCTTCATGTATAGTATGTATGGATACCTGTTTGCTGCTGTTAGTTGCTGTCAAGTCGACCTTATGTATAACAGAACAAAACCTTGCCTGGTCCTGTGCCATCTTCCAGCACCATACTGAACAATATTCACGGCTACGGTTAATGCGTTGGGCTGCTATAGCTAAGGTAGAAGGTTCGAGTCCACCCAGAGGTGCCTCAGAAGAAAGGTCTGGCGATCTACTTCAGAAACATCAGCCATTGAAAACCCTATGGAGCCCAGTTCTACTCTGACACACATGGGGTCACCACGAGTTAGAATCGACTCAATGGCAATTGGTTTTTCTCTCATATATACACACGTTTGTGTTTCTGGGCATATCTACACCTACCTTAATTAAATGAGCACTTGCAATCTCCCAAAATCAACCTGTAGGAATGTACGTAAGAACCAACACCAAAATGAAGAGTCATCTGATATTATGACACAGAATACCAAAAAGTGAAGAGTGTGATAGTGATTCTCTATAATATTTACCACTACACACACTTTCGTAAACAATATATATGCTTTCTATAGTTCTTTTCCTTTTTCCTAGGTTGTATTTTTTCCAGTTACATTTATTGAAAATGTCATTCACTGTCTGTTGAATCTAATAAAAGATGTAGGCTTGTGAAATCATTCATCCGATAAAGGAAAATGAAAACATACTTGTCACGAACTAGTACAATAGATACAATGTTCCTGAATGCTGAAATTCACAAATTTAACATCTTTATTTTATGGACAATTCTACTAGCCAGCTGACACACTGTGGGGAATGCGACCAAGGTCAGGAAACATGTTATGTACAAACCATTGAATGGGAATCTAATTTGCTCCGTAAACTTTCACCTAATGCACAATTAAAACAAAATAACAAAACAAAAAACCTGTAAAGAGGTTATCTACCACGCATCCTGGACATTTGTGGCAGAGATGGTAAAGATGGCACAAGAAAGGTCTAATGGCAAACAGCCACTCAGAGCACCTCAAGCGTATCAATGAGCAAGTATATTCACGATTGAAGAGACTGAATTGAGTCATGAAATTGAGAAAAGTCTCAATTACACTTTCCTGGATTCGGTGTCAAGCATGGACATGTAAATATACATTTTAGAAGAACACTTCCCTATACAAAACTCATTAACAACTAATTATAACAAAACGTGATCTATATTTTCTGTCATTCCTTGCTGTCAAGTCGGCTCTGAGTCGTGGCAACCCCACGTACAAGAGGACAAAAAGCTGCCCAGTCCTGCGCCATCTTCATGATAGTTGGTGTACCCGAGTCTATTATTGCAGCTACTGTGTATCTGAGTTTTATCCAACCCAGGGGGCTCATTTTCCAGCACTGGGTTCGACAAAGTTCTTTTGTGATCCATAGGGTTTTCACTGGCTGATTTTCAGAATTAGATCTCCCAGCCTTTCTTCCTAGTCTGCCTTAGTCCGGATGCTCCGCTGAAACCTGTCCACCACGGGTGACCGTGCTGGTATTAGAAATACTGGGGGCAGAGCTTCCAGCATCACAGCGACACACAAGGAATCACAGTACGACAAACGGGCAGATGGGTAGTGGATAAACACATCTCTATACACACTACATGCTACATATGTATATATATATTGTGTGTGTGTATGAAAGGAAAAAATTGGTGCTGGACCTTGATAAATGACTGGGACCTTCACAGATGGAGTGGGGAGGAAGACTTGAGAACACAGCTTATGAGAAGGAGGCCCGTGGTGTGCAGGAGAGTAGAGTGTGCCCAGCAAGCGTGCCCAGCGAGTGGGGAGCTGTTTGTCCCCAGGGGCTAGAGCACAGGGTATACAGGAGGAAGTGGAGGGAGTGGACAGTGGAAAAAGGCAGATTTTAGAGCCCCGTGGACCTGGTGGCACAGTGGTTAAGAACTCGGCTGCTAACCAAAAGGTCAGCAGTTGGAATCCACCAGCCATTCCTTGGAAACCCTATGGGGCAGGTCTACTCTGTCCTATAGGGTCACTGTGAGTCGGAATCCACTCGACAGCAACTACTTTTATTATTTTGGTTTATATGACCTTCAGTGGAATCCGGGTGGTGCAGTGGTTAAAGCAACTGACTGCCAACTGAAATCTGATGGTTCAAAACCACCAGTGACTCCACGGGAGAAAGATGTGGCAGTCTGCTTCCGTAGAGATTTACAGCCTTGGAAACCCTATGGGGTTGCCACGAGTCAGAATCGACCTGACGGCAGTGATTTGTTTTTTTGGGATATGACCTTCAAGAAGCCCTGGTGGTGCAATGGTTAAAGCACTCGGCTGATAACCAAAAGGTCAGCAGTTCGAACCCACCCAGCCACTCAGCTGGAGAAAGACTTGGAGATCTGTTCCCATAAAGATTCCATACCGGAAACCCAATGGAGTAGTTCTACTCTGTCCTATAGGGTCGCTATGAATCGCAATAGATTCAATGGCAATGGGTTTGGGTTTTGGTTCATGCTGTTCCTTAAGGAGGCTTGGTGGCGCAACTCAACAGCAATGGGTTTTTAATGTGACCTTCAAATCGAGGTTTTATATATGAGATATGGACGCAAACACTACAACTCAGGATATGGATCCTGGCTCTAAATACAGATCTGAGAATCAGCCACAGAGAGGTGGTAGCTAGAGCTGTGGGTGTGAAAAGAATGAATCACTCAGGGATATAATGCAGAGAACAGAATGGAGACAAGAACAAAACCATGGAGAAACCAACACTTAAGGGTAAAAAGAGAAGGGAGGAAGGGCTTCTCTGAGTTAGGACTGGAACCAGAACTTGGCAATGCCAGGAAAACCAAGAAGGAAGGCAAAAGGGACTAGGGCCCACAGAATTGGCATAAGATGATCACTGAGAAGTGACCCACCACCGTCTCTCAGTTAGACAGACTGTGGTGGCTTGCATATGGCTGTGATGCTAGGAGTCCTTCTGGGGTACCCAGGTCAATGTAGACTTCACAGCTTTAATACCAACATTTCAAAATTCATGTTAAAAAAAATGGTACTCCCCAATTCTTTAGTTCTAGGATAAAAGTATCCTTGGTTGAATAAAAACCAGTTGTGACGGAATCAACTCCAACTCACGGCAATCCCACGTTTGTGCATATTCCTATCCACCACCCCACCCCCTTACACATACCTGTCGACGTCGAGTCGATTCCGACTCATAGTGACCCTATAGGATAGAGTAGAACTGCCTCATAGGGTTTCCAAAGAGTAGCTGGTGGGTTCGAACTGCCGACCTCTTCGTTAGCAGCCGTAGCTCGCTGTAGCTCTTAACCATTGTGCCACCAGGGCTCCCCTTACAGATAAACAAACCAAACAACTAGGTGTACTCTAGCCGATTCTAACTCATGGCAAGCCCACATGTGTCAGGGTAGAACTGATCCACGGGTTTTCAATGGCTGATTTTTCAGAAGTAGATCACCAGGACTTTCTTTCCAGGAGCCTCTGGGTGGACCTGAACCTCCAACCTCTCGGTTAGCAGATAGCACGTTAACCGTTTGCACCGCCCAGGGACTCCTTGCCTTGAATACTTAACATTTACGTAGGTTTTTGGCTTTTTATTATTATTTAGGGTGATCCTAGCTTGAACTCACCCAGTATTCCATTTCTGGAAAGAGAATCTGTTTACGCCAGCTTCAGTAATGTTCCCCATTGTGTTATCAATACCCCGTCTCAGGATTTTGCAAATCTGGTGGACCCAGCAGCGCACTGTCCCGGCCACAAACGAGAGCCTCAAATATGCTATTGTTGCTCTTATGCATCAAGCCAGTGTCTGCAGAAAACCATGTACACTGATTCCAGTGCCCGTTCCTGGGTGAGGAGGGATCGCTCAGCAGCATGCTTGTCTAAGGGCTCAGGGACAGGTGAAGGGCAAGACTGAGGAGCAGCTCATGCCTGACGGGGTTGGTCCAGAATGGGGTGAGCGTGTCACAGAACGGGGTGAGGGTAGCCCGGAGGATTTGGGGTTTAGTGGAATATCATTTCATTGGTGCCCACTCTGCTACTCCCTTCCTACTTAGCAACCAAACCAGTGTGTTTCAGAGTAGAAGTGTGCTCCACAGGGTTTTCAATGGCTGCGTTTTTGGAAGTAGATCACCAGGACTTTCTTCTGAGTCACCTGTGGGTGGACTTGAATCGCCAACCTTTTGGTGGGCAACAAAGCACGTTAACAGTTTGCATCACCCAAGGACTCCTCTTCCCTAGTTATGTAACCTTTAAATTGATGCTCGCTTACTGGATGTTATATGGGTTTGTTGTTGTTGTGTGCTGTGTGACCCCACGTGACAGAGTAGGACTGCCTCATAGGGTTTTCTGGGCTGTAATCTTTACAGGAGCAGCTTGCCAGGTCTTTTTCCCATGGACATGCTGGTGGATTCAAACAGCCAACTTCCCTTCAGGAGCTGAGTACTTAACCATTGTGCAATCAGGCCTCCTTACATATATATGTACCGCAGTATAAAAAAAAAAAAAGTCTCACCCTGACATTACTAGTACTAATAAAAAAAACAGAAAATAACAAATATTGGTGAGGTTACGAAGAGATTGGAACTGTTATACACTGCTGGTGGGAATGTAAAATGGTACAACCACTATGGAAAATGGTATGGAGCTTCCTCAAAAAGCTAGAAATAGAAATATCATATGACTCAGCAATCCCACTCCTAGGTATATACCCTAAATAAGAGCTGCGACACAAACAGACATATGCACACCCGTGTTCACTGCAGCATTATTCACAATAGAAAAAAGGTGGAAACAACCTAGGTGCCCATCAACAGATGAATGGATAAACAAACTATGGTACATACACACAATGGAGTACTACTCAACGATAAAGAACAATGATGAATCTGCCATGTATCTCACAATATGGTTGAATCTGGAGGGATTTATGCTGAATGAAATTAGTCAACCACAAAAGGACAATTATATGAGATCACTACTGCAAAGTAACAACAAAAGGTTTACACACGGGAAAAAAAGAAAAAATATTCTTTGATGGTTACCAGGGATTGGAGGGGGAGGGAAGGAAAATTACCAATTAGACAGAAGACAGCAGGTAATACTGGTGACAGGACAGACAATCCATATTATGGAGGAAATCAGCACAACATGACCAAGGAAAGAGAGGACACTGAGAGGAACACAAGAATAAAGGGCAAATATGGTTACTGCTATAGCTTAGACAATCTTGCAGCAACAGTATTAACAAACGATAATTTATGAATGAACAAACAGGCAGACAGATATGCCAAGAGGAATGGGAGGATGTAAGGGAACACACCCACTGGCAGATATAGGTTTGGTGGTGGACATTTCTACATACATGACTGTAGGTGCAGCTCATACAGAGCACACAAGGGGTATAGTCAGGCAAGCCTCTTAGACATAAACACCCCGAGTGATGAAGTTCTTAGGCTAGAAGACAAAAGATCATAGACTTGGGGGATATCTACATCGATTGGTACAGGCACAGTTCAAGAAGACAACGTTCTGCATCCTACTTTGGTGAGCAGCATCTGGGGTATTAAAAGCTTATGAGCAGCCATCCAAGATACAGCTATTGATCTCTTCCTGTCCATAGCAAAGGATGGGAAGAGACTCAAAAAGAGCAATTAGTCCAAAGGATTAAGAGACCACATGAACCATAGCTACATGACCCCAAGACCAGAAGAACTAGATGGTGCCCAACTACCACAACCCACTAGTCTGACTGGGATCACAACAGAGGGTCCTGGACAGAGCGGGAGAAAATTGTAGAACAAAAAAATCAAATTCACAAAGAAGACCAGACTTACTGGTCTGACAGAGACTGGAGGAACCTCTGAGACTATGCCCCTAAGACACCTTCCCACCTGGAACTGAAGCCATTCTCAGAGACCACTTCCCAGACAAACAATCGACAAGCCCATAAGATAAACAACAACACCGATGAGGAACGTACTCCTTAGCACAATCAATTACACGAGATCAAGAGGGCATTATCTGCCCAAAAGCAAAGATGAGAAGGCAGGAAGAAGTAGAAAATTAGGACTAAAGAAAATGGAGACACCAGGGCAGAAATGGAGAGAGTGCTGACACACTGTGGGGAAGGAAGCCAAGGCAATGAAATACTTTATGTACAAACGACTGAATGGGAAACTAATTAGCTCTGTAAACTTTAACCTAATGCACAATTGAAAAAAAAAAAAAAGTGTGCCCTTCTGCCATCCGGGGTCACTTTCACCAAATCGATTTGGGCAAATATCATCCCATCAGCTGAATCCAAATCCTAAGCCATTTATTCTTCCCGACATATTAGACCACCTGCTGTCCTCAACTCCGCTTACACACAGGTAGGGGATCTGCGTATGTTTCATTAGGATTTATCTTTAACTGTTCACCCTTACTGTGAAACATTCAAGAAAAATGCATACATCTAGAGACAGTTTTGGTTTTATTTTTCTCTGTAAGCTCCCGCCCCTGCACAAAGCACAGTGGTTTACTTGTCTTTTTAGTGGCAAACACTGTTAGCACTTTAATTTGTTCATTTCTGGACTTCTTCAAGGCAGGGACATACACTTATACCCATTTGTGATGTACGTATGCATGTCCACATACAAGTACCCATGTATGTATGCATACACATATAAGCGTGTGTTCATATAAATATACATATACCGGTATTTGTATGCACGTGTATAGATTTAAGGAGATTAGGTGACTATTACTGTATATGTCTGCCACTTTGTTCTGCCTCCTTTTTTTTAAAATGAAGCATACCACTATAAACAAAAACCAAACCCACTGCAGCCGAATCGATTTCGACTCATAGTGACTCTCCAGGACAGAGTAAAACTGTCCCATAGGATTTCCAAGGCTGGAAATCTTTACGAAATCAGATCACCAGGCTTTCTCCAGGGGAGTGGCTGGTGGGTTCGAACCACCGACCTTTTGGTTAGCAGCCGAGCACTTAACCACTGTGCCCCCAGGGCTCCTTGCATACTACTCTAAGTGTATGTTATTGCTATTACCGTGGCTGTTAGTCACCAGTGAGTCGACTCTGACTCATGGCGGCCCCATGTATGCAGAGTACTACTGCTCCATAGAGCTTGCAAGACTGTGACCTTCCAGAAGCAAATCGCCAGGCCTGTCCTCTGAGGTGCCTCTGGGTGGGTTGGAACCACCAACTTTTCAGCTAGTAGTCAAGCATTTTATCATTTTCACCACCTAGGGACTCCTAAATACTTATTGAATGAATGTTCTATTGTTTGTTAGTATATACAATAACTTAATGACGCATCCCCGATGAGAAAAATTTAGGTTACACTGGACATCTATGTGGCTTTATCTTTACACGTATGTGTGTAGGATAGATCCTGGAAGCAGAAGTGCTGGGAAGAAAAACTAGTCTCTGTTTTACTACTAATATATAATACCCAATTTCCTTCAATTTACCTTCCATCTAACAGAGTTTGAGGGTTTTCCTTTACTATGCCCACACTCACCTGAATTTAGTTTTGCCATTCAGCTAGGTAAAAGTATAGGAAACATTAAAAAAAAAAAGCAAAGTAAAATAGAACACATTTTAAAAACTGACATGCATTATGTTAATTCGATGTGCCTTTTTGAGATAGGAAGGTGACAGTTGTCTTCACAGTAGAGCAACTCTGCCTTAAGGACGAGGCTCTTTTAAAGACCTAGCTACATGGGATCTAATTGACAACAGCAACTGGAAATAGTAGATGGGAAGCTTAGGGGGCGGTGAGTTTATGTTAATAAACCAAAACCAAATCAAACCAAACCCACCACTGTCGAGTCGATTCTGACTCACAGTGACCCTAAAGAACAGAGTAGAACTGCCCCATAGGGTTTCCAAGGAGTGCCTGGTGGATTCGAACTGCTGACCTTTTGGTTAGCAGCAGTAGCTCTTAACACTACACCACCAGGGTTTTCTTACATTAACAGGGTTGGAACAATCCAGAAAAGGAGGGGGAGAATGGTTGCACAACTCAGAGAATGCCATCAGCGCCACTGAATTGCACATGCAGAAACTGCTGACTTGGTGGATGTTCTGCTGTGCATATTCTCAACAACAATAAAAATAAAATAAATTATTTTTTATAAGTATGGATGTGTTTGGGCATTTTAATGGATGAGTTTATTTCTTCCTCTATGAGCTTCTTTAACAGTTTTGGTTGCAACCTTTGCAAGTTATCCCTCTACTACTACTACTCCTTTTTTTTTCTTCTGCTGTTTAATTTCTCGCTTGCATTTGCCCCTGCTGTTCTTATCTCCATGCGTGTTCGTAGCCTGCATGTAGCGTTTCCCTGCCCACAATGCACCCTGGGGCAGGCATTTTGCACAAGCCAGAATTTGCATGGAAGTCTGTAAAGCGGGAAAGGTGAAATAGGGTACCCTCTGGAGACTGGCCAAAAAATGCCAACGGAAGCAGTTTCATTTTCTAGGTGACATTTGTCGTGCTCCACGCATGGAACGCTTTAAATTGCACTTCTGACCTTTCTCACAATAGCAGGAAATGCCAAGAGAAAAGGAAGGGCTCTTCATTGTCTCTCTCTAGCCCCTGCAGAAGCTGTTCTTCACAGTCCATATGCGGGACCAAGGAGTAGGCTGACTATGTGCCTGAAACAAACCGTGAATATCCGAGCAGTTTCCCATTCCGGAGAACATCGTACACACGGAAGGCACTGTGCTGGGGAGTTGGTTTCCCTAAACGCAGATTCAGGAAAGGTGCTGCATAATTCTCCAGGAGTTGGTCCATGATAAAAGGAAATCAACGCTTAAGATGGTGTTAGGATTTTATGAAGTATAAGCCCAGCAAATCCCCCATCACGGTTCTGAGAACGGAATTATTTGACACCATTAGGTTACACTATTGGAGCCCTGGTGGCGCAGCGGTTAAGAGCTCAGCTGTTAACCAAAAGGTCGGCAGTTCGAATCTACCAGTCACTCCTTGGAAACTCTATGGAGTAGTAGTTCTACTCTGTCCTATAGGATCGCTGTGAGTTGGAATTGACTCGAGGGCAATGGGTTTGGTCAGGTTTTTATTAGGTTACTAAAGGGGGTTGATGTAAGACATAGATCAAGAAAGCTTAGGGTTTAAAACTACAAAGCGAAAAACAAACTTCAACTTTCTGCACCCAAGCACAATGTCTACTACTTTCTATGTAACTCTCTAACCAAAATAATGTCAGATGTTGTTGAGTTTTTGAACATTATTAGTAATACTATAAACAAAAGTATACACCACCAAGTTCAAATTCATGAACACGTCTTTAAAATATTTAAGGCAGTAAAATTCACAATTTGCAAAGGAAGAAAACGAATATGTTCACTCATTTAGATTTTGGTACACTTACAAAGTGAAATAACTTACTTCACTTTAAAAATCTGTTGAGATTTAAGAATTAAGGCTTTTGAAATTAATTTAATCACAAATACTTGAAAGAGTAAGAGGTGTTCCTCAACTCTTTGAACAATATCTTGCTTCAAAATCTTGAAAAAAAATAAAACAAATAACAAGGATATGTGATCTAAAAGGTGAATTTTCTTGTGAAATAAAGGAAAACACATCTTTACAAAATGTTTTAAAATTTTATTACTGAAAAATGTATCTGTGTAATTGTTTTAAAAAACATTTTATTCAATATTTGTTTCTTTTTCTTTTGCGTATTTAGATTTTCTGTTCTTGAGGCCACAGCCTCAGGAGAGACCTTCAGATTTTGACTTGTTATAAAGAAGCCGTGAAAATGCAACTTGATGAATATAAAAATAAGACAGAATGCAAACAGAAAAAACAAAAGAGGGGGGAATTCTCAAATATAATCATTATTCAGAGTAAAGAAATACATCATTCTCAGGCGAACTGGCAGGACAGTGCTCTATAATCACTTCTGCTGTTTGATGTTTAAAAGTCAAATTAAAGATTTAACCAATTTTTCCATGAGAAATAGAACACATAACCATAAACATTAAAGCCATTTACAGAAACTCATTTGCTCTGTAAACCTAAAGCATAATAAAAAATAAAATAAAATAACATCATTTCCTTGTTGTAACTATCGCCATAAAACCAAAACCAAACTCATTGCTGTGGAGTCAATTCTAACTCATAGCGACCCACAGTTATGACACTAACTCATGGTCATTATTAAATCCACAAAAGATTAATTTTCTATCCAAAAATGCTTCAACTGCGTTTGTTTTCTCATTTCCCAGAGGATGATAGTCATGTCCTCAACACAGCATCTAAGGTCATGGTGCTTCCTTGCTCAACTCTCCTTTCCCAACAGAGGAGCACACCATCTTCCTCATCCCCAAAACTTCCACATCACCGATATCACACTACCCCTTTTGCTCATGTCCAGTGTTGAACCTCATTCTATCTGCTGGCAAGAATACTGAATGTCCCATGGACTGCCAGAAGAATGAACCAATCAGTCTTGGAAGAAACACAACCAGAATGCTCTTTAGAAGTAAGGATAGTCAGACTTCAGTTCGCTTACATTGGGAATGTTATCAGGAAAGACCAATTGCTACAGAAGGGCATCATGTTTGGTGAAGCAGAGGGTCAGTAAAAACGAGGGAAACCCTCCGTAAGATGGATTAACACATGGCCAAAACAATGGACTCAAATGATCATGAAGATGGCACGGGACCACATTCCATTCCCTTCTGTGTAAGGTCACCACGCGTCCGAGCTGACTCAAAAGCAACTGACAGCAATAACAACAACATTGTCTTCCTGGCCCACTGCCCTCCCACGAAACACTTTCATTCAATTGCACATAAAAACATGGCTCAGCCATCAAACTGGGGAGACAAACATTGCGAAGACAAACACTGGGAAGCCATTCCAAACCCTTGGCAATATGGCCCCTCTATCTGTTGCCCTAGCACTGATTACACAGATTCAGTATGTAATTTATCATACTATGTTTAGATCACATCTTGGGTTTTCAGCTTCAGGATTGCCTTAATCTGTTTTGTAACCAAACCCAATGTGCCACTGTCTGGTACCTAGGAAGTTCACCCTAAGTGTTTGTTGTGATCTGTAATAGTAGCCAGATTGAGTCCAGCATAACTAGATGGCTCCCGGCTACCACCACCGACTGCTCTGACAAGGATCACGATAGAGAGTCCCTGACAGAGCTAGAGAAAAATGAAGAACAAAATTCTAACTCACAAAAAAAGACCAGACTTACTGGCCTGACAGAGACTGGAGAAACCCTGATAGTATGGCCCCCGGACACCCTTCATTACTATGAAGCCACTCCTGAGGTCTACCGTTCAGCCAAAGATTAGACAGACCCATAAAACAAAACAAGTTTAAAGGACAAGGACTAGCAGGCAGGAGGGGACAGGAAAGCTGGTGATGGGGAACCCAAGGTCGAGAAGGGGAGACTGTTGACATGTTGTGGGGTTAGCAACCAATGTCACAAAACAATATGTGTATAAATGTTTTAATGAGAAATCAGTTTGCTCGGTAAACCTTCATCTAAAGTACAAAAAATATATATATATATATATATAGTAGCACACAAGTAAATTTTAGACTTTACCAAAAAAATAGACAGATTCTGATACCACATATTACAATTACCTATTAATTAAGGAGCCCTGATGGTGCAACAGTTAAGCGTTGGCTGCTAACCGAAAGGTTGGAGGTTCAAACCTACCCAACAGCTCCTGGAGAGAAAGACCTGGCAATTTGCTCTTGTACAGATTATAGCCTAGAAAACCCAATGGAGCAGTTCTGCTTCGTCACATGGGGTCGCTATGAGTCAGAATCAACTGAATGACACCCAACAAAAATGACATTAATTAACCTTATCTCTCTAGTGTGTAATGTCTTAAATTATTATTTATATTTCATATTAACATGTATTTTATGTAATATTTATATGTAATAAATTCATATGATTTATTATAGATAAATTATCATTGATATTATTGTCATATTTAAATTGATACTATTTAAATATTTCACACCAAATGTTACTTTCAGAGCATTGTTACCATGATGGAAACAGCATTCAAAATCTTATAATGATGAGAGGGCTGCATACAGTAAATTAAAGGTAACCAAACCCAAATCGAACACACCACTATCGAGTCAATTTGGATTCATGGCGACCCTGTAGGTTAGCGGTGAAGTGCCCCATAGGATTTCCTTGGCTGTAATTTTTACAGAAGGAGCCCTGGTGGCAAAGTGGTTAAGTGCTCAACTGCTAACTGAAAGGTCAGTGGTTCGAACCCACCAGCAGCTCTGTGGGAGAAAGACATGAGTCTGCTTCTGTAGAGATTCCAACCTTCGACACCCTATGAGGCAGTTCTACCTTGTCCTAGAGTGTTGCACAAGTCAGAATCGATTTGACGGCAATGGGTTTTTGGGATTCTTTAGGGGAGGAGACATCCAGATCTTTCTGCAGTGGAGCAGCTGGTGAGTTGGATTGGCCAACATCTCAGTTAGCAGCTGAGTACTCAACCACTGTGCCACCAGGGCTTCTTATAGTAAAAGGTATAAACCTTGTTGCTGTTGAGTTGATTCTGACTCACAGCGACCCTATAGGACAGAGGAGAACTGCCCCATAGGGTTTCCAAGACGTGGCTGGTGGATTCGAACTGCCGACCTTCTGGTTAGCAGCTGAGCTCTTAACCACTGCACCACCAGATAACCTCCTTAAAATATCTATTCAAGTGGAAGTATAGGAAAATGAAAACCTTCTCAGCCAAGTAGACTGACCAACTAGAAGCTGTAAACCTTTCACATGACCTCATGTAATATCACTACTCCTCTTCCACTGTTTTCCATCTAAAGTAATGGCGCCATGCATGGAATCTGGTCAAAACCTACTGGGAGATAGCGTCCACCCAACGTTCTTTTCCCGTTCACAAGTCCCCAGTAAGCCATGAACACCTCTCTGATCTCCTCCCAAATACCTCCCAAATCGGGCCATCCCCTTATCTCCATCTTGGCCTCTTTGGTCTAGGCTACCAGCATGGCTCTCCTGGACAGCAGAGGGACCTCCTACTTAGAAGTCCACCCCAAGTTGTCCATCACACCCCACCTAGAGTCATCCACCAAAACACAAAACTCATCATGATGCACCAGCCAGTTGCTGCCAAATCAATCCCAACTCATGGCGACGCCATCCGTGTCACAGAAAAGCTGTGCTCCACAGGATTTTCAGTGGTTGATTTTTTGAAAACAGATTGCCAAGCCTTTCTTCGGAGGTGCCTCTGGGTGGATTTGAACCTCCTGCCTTTTGGTTAGCTGCCAAGTGTTTCACTGTTTGCACCAACCAGGAAGTTGGGACACATCCCCTTACAATTCTCCAGCAGGGTCCTGAAGGATCTGACCACTGTCTAATGACTTCTTCAGCCTCATGCCATGCCCTTCGTCCTGTTTACGTTTCTACACCAGCAAAGTGCGTCTGCACATGTCTGATACATGGGGTATTCTTTCTTCCACAGTGCCATTCTCCATCTCTCCTACTGTCTCATACCACCTGCTCATCCCTTCAGCTCAAACACCACTTTGTTACTGTTCTAAAGATGAGGTCCGCTGGCTTTTGCGATTGCAACACTGTAATTTTCCTCTGGGGTGCAGAGCACGGTTTGTAATTATATATTCGTTTGGCTGTTTGTTGGATGAACGTTTGTCTCTGCAGCTCAATAGCTCAACTGAAAGTTCTTTGACAGCAAAGTCTCAGCACCCCTTGCCTCACCATTTCTTTTGCCCAAACCCGAGCACAGTGCTTCGTACCAAGTGAACAGCTAAGAAATGCATGGGGAATGAATGAATGATACAAAAATGAACACTGCATAACAAAAGCAGAACTTCACTATACTAACTTAATGTCTAGTATAATCATAAATACATTTCTCACGGCAATTTATAATTTGGCAAGAGTTTAATTTCGACCATTAGATTTAAATAGAATGATGAGAAATTTATAAACACAGCATTAAAATAATTTTGTGTGAAGATCTTAGATAATCCAATTAATTTTATAAGCAAATTATAATGTAAGAGATGTTTGTCCAATGTCAGTTAAAGATGAGTAATGTGTATTGAACTAAAAAAAATTAAATTCCATCTCTACATTTTCAGAGCGTATCTCTCCATCATCCTATACAGTATATCACCGTTTAATAGCTTTATGTATGCTTATCTTGCCTGAGTAAGGTAACAGTCTATCAGTTACTTTACTGTAGTAGCTTGGGTATTGTTATGATATTGAAAGCTATGCCATCGATATTTCAAATTGCAGCAGGGTCACCCATGGTGGACAGGTTTCAGCAGAGCTTCCAGACTAGGAAGAAAGGCCTGGTGATTTACTTTTGTAAATTAACTAATGAAAACCTATTGATCACAACAGAACCATGTCGGATATAGTACTGGAAGATGAGCCTCCTAGGTTGGAAGGCACTCAAGATACACACTGGCCGCAACAATGGACTCGCGTATACCAATGGTTGTGAAGATGGTACACGGCTGGGCAACATTTTGTTCTGTTGTACATGGGGTCACTCTGAGTAGGAGCCGAGTCGATCTCAACGGACAACAAACAATAGCTGAGAAATCCTGTTTTCTAAGGAAAAACAGATAAAGGGGAGAAGAGAGAATAAGAAAAAAGGAGGAAGGAAGGGAGGGAGACTGGGGGAGAGAGAGAGAGAATGAAGGAGGAATGACACACGTCAGCCTTTCTGATGGCTCAATATGTGTTCTGTTGGCCAGTTTATATAAAACAGATTGTTTCATCCCAAGAGGAACTCTGAAAACCAGAACTTTTAAATTTCCATTTACTGAGAGGCCATTCAGACCTTGACGTGTCCATCATCTGCCCCAAATCTCACTGGTCCCAAGGACCTCACGCCCAGAGGTCCCCTATCAACATAAGATCTAAGATAAGAGTGCAAGGACTTGATTCATTCATATTGCTACAGGACCCTTTCTTCTGTCTCCACAAATGGCACTTTCACAACAAGAATATAAATGTCCACATATAGACACAATAGTGAGTTTCTAAAAATGCACCTCCTTACAAATCCTTCAAAAAGATCTTGTGAAGGTTGAATGCCGGTTCCTAGAACTCAGACATCATTCTCCGTCAATACTGGGTAAGTTTAATTTACACACACACACAAAATGACATAAACACGTCAATGCTCTTTTTCTTCTCATTCACCTATTTACATTGGTATTTATCATTACAAGGTGTAGCCGCATTCCTGACAAGTCTGTAATACTACAAAATCCCTTTTCATGAAACCTATTTTCTCACAGACTGGTATTATGCAGTAAGAGAAAGTCCAACTCTCTGGAAAAATATTCGCTTGTAAGATAAGAGCGTAAGAGAGATGAGTTTTGAAATTGAGTAAGATGTTTCTCAATTTTCCTTCCTTCTTTCCCTCCTTCCTTCCTTTCCCACTTCCTTCCTTCTCTTTTTCTTTACTTCCCCCTTCCTTTCCTCCTTTCCTTTCTTCTTTCATTTGATGTAACCTGCTCAAAGGAAACTCACATCATTCACCATGGAGAACAAAAAACATCAACAACAAAACACCCTGAAGGGCTTCCCCTGTACCAAACAACCACATTACTGATAGACATACTTTTAGTGAACTGGTTCTGGACTCATACAAGTTAGGGAAATACCCACACAGCGCCCCCCAACAATGTGAGCCAAAGACTTTCCTGGGTGCACTGAGCAGTGAGCAGTCTGGAAAAAGGAGCTTTCCCTGAGCAAGCATGTCCATATCAGAACCTGCATCAGGGTATGTGAGCAGCCAGCTCTGAGATTAGTCACACAGGGGACTGGGGTCCCTTGGGGACCCAGAAAGGTGAAAAGGCTGAATTCATAAAGGGACTCAAGTCACACTCTCTGGTTTCTGCCAGGAAAAAAAAATGTATATATGCGTATACATTGTGAATCTGCCTGAGGAAAGCACTGCCAGTTTAGATCTGAAAATTCCCACCGATTAAGATGAAGCAAACATAGGCTCACAATCAAAAATCACAAAGCACATGAGGACTGAGACATCACAGGTGTCGGGTACAGAATATGAAACAGCTGTGTGAGAAATGTTTAAAGAAATAAAGGATAGAATAAAAAAATGATAGATAAGAAACAGAAAATGATTGGGAAGAACAAGGAAGATTTGGAGAAAAAAAAATAAGTGAAGTGGAATCTACAATTGTTGAAATAATGCCACCAACAGATGAGTAAAAGAGTACCGTGAGCCCAGCACAAAAGAGAATAAGTAGAAGACAGAGCTGAAAAAGAACATTACCAAACAATACGGAGAGACAGAAATGAACACTATGAAAATGAATTTAGGCAATGTTACAACAAGAATATCTATCCTATGTCTCATCAAGTGCAAAAGGTAGAGGATAAAAAGAAGGAAAAGAGACAGTATTTGAAACGGCAATCTCTAAGGATTTTCAAATATTAATTAAAGATATGAATCCATTCTGACTCATACCCACCCTCTAGGACAGAGTAGAACTGTCCCATAGGTTTCTAAGGCTGTAATTTTTACAGAAGGAGATTGTCACATCTGTCTCCCATGGAGCGGCTGGTGAGTTCAAACTGCAGCTCTTCTGGTTAGCAGTCAAGCACTTTAACCACTGTGCCACCAGGGCTCCTTGATTTTTCTATAAAGCTCTATTATTTGCTCTATAAGTTGCAGGCCATAATCCAGTGCCAAAAACGGAAGTCATATTAGACTCCCTTTCTCTGTGTGCATATCCACTGAGTCATGTCCTGCTGGTTTCATATTCCATCATTTTCTTAAACGCATGCCTTCTGCTTTCTCCATAACATCCACCCTCTGATGAAGTATCTTGTCATATTTGCATGGATTAACAAAATAGCTTTTGAAGTGGTTAAAAAAAAAAAAAGATATGAATCCAAAGATTCGGGAAACATAGGAAAAACGTAGATACAATTGATACCCACATGTCTTGACGTACAAACATTGGCGACCAAAAATAAAGAGAAGACATTAATCACAGCCTATGCCAGCTGAAAACCTGCAAAGAATTAAAGTTTGATTGCAAACAGACATCCTGAGAGCCGGAAGATGGGGGGATAACATATCCAAAGTACTGAGAGACGGTAATTGGCAACCCAAAACTGGGTACTTAGCCAAACTAGCTGTCAAGAAGGATCATGAAGCAGACATATTCTCAATCAAACAAAAACTGGAAGAGTGTATAGCAAACATTCCTGATAGAATTGTTTTAAAGAGTGTACCACAGGCAGAAAAAAAGATCCTAGTAGAACTGAGATGTAAGGAGGGATAATAGGTACATAAAAGCAAAAGTGAACATGAATACCAAATATTTAGATGAAATAATAATAATGATAAGTTGTTGTTAGGTGCCATGGAGTCGATTCCAACTCATAGCGACCCCATGTGACAGAGTAGAGCTGCCCCATAGAGTTTTCTAGGCTGTAATCTTTATAGGAACAGACTGCCAGGTCTTTTCTCCCATGGAGTAACTGGTGGGTTAGAACTACTGACCTTTTGGTTAGCAGCCCAGCTCTTAACCACTGCGCCACCAGGGCTCCTACAAATAATAATACATAACTTGTAAGGTAAAGCAAAAACACAAACGTAACTCATTGAACAAAAATTGCCTGTAAGCCGTAAACGGGAAGAGAGATTAGTGGGTGTTCATGTACTCTGAAGTTCCCGGTACTTCCTACTAAGGAGTTAAGATCTTGTTTAATATTGATTATGTTGATTTAAATGTTCATCTTGCAATCTTAAGTATCCATAAAAAATAGAAATGTAGTAGACAGTAAATTATGGAGAAAATAGAAAATAGTGAAAATCTCACTCAGTTGTTCAAAAACCATGCCAGAGAGAGCAAAAACAAAGACAAATAGAAAAACATTCAGATGTTAGAAATACCTGAAAATAAACAAAATCTCCTCAAATACATAAATGGCCAGAAATATCTCGTTGGTATACCGACATTGTTAGATGAGAAAAACAAAGAAATTCCAGGCGTTACCATTTGAGATGACACACCTATAAAGCAAAAGAACCAAACCCGCTGCTGTCCAGTTCATTCTGACTCACAGCAACCCTGTAAGACAGAGAAGAACTGTCACGTAGGGTTTCCAAGGGCCCCCTGGTGGATTCGACTTGCTGACCTTTTGGTTAACACTGAGCTGTTTAACCACTGGGCACCTGTAAGTACCTGGAAATACTAGAAGTGAAAATATAAAGAATATTTTATATTTTCTAAGCAAAAGCTAAGGAAAAAGAAAAACCAGGATAGCTCTGTTAATATTGGATAAAACTGATTTTAAGACAGACAGCATTACATCATGCTGAAACACTTCAGTCTTCAGAAAACACAACAATCTGTTATTAATTGCATGCAACATGCAGGCTCTAAAAAAAAAATCACCTAAAATTCAAAGTATCACAGGGAGACTTTACACATCCACTATAGAACAGAGAAATGTCAACATGCCTTTTTCCATTTTAAGAGTTTTAACAGAAACACAGTTAGGAAAAACAGACAATATACCAAACAGACAAACTTTGAGTTCATGACAGACAGTCATAGAACTCCACAACTCAGCGTTACAGAATACACAAAACACTTACAAACAGTGACTATGCATTAGACCATAAAATTTGTCTCAAAAATGCCAATAAAATATAAAGAGCAGTTTCCCTGACAATTACCTTAGAAATCAATAGAAATTTACATAGCCCCTACACTTGAAAAGTTAAAACATTCCGAAATATCTCATGAGTCTAATTATAATTGACATTAGAAAACACTTAGCAACGGACAGATACTAAAACTTTTCAGACATTATAACATGCAGAAGAGGCCGTAGTGGAGAAAAAATTAATAGTCACAAATATTTATATTGGAAAAGGAAACTAGGGCAAAAAATAATAAGCAAAGTACCCGACTTGAGAGACTGGGGAGGAGGACTGAAGAAACTAAAAAGAAAATAGAAGGAAGAAGTTTTGAAAGTACCGTGACACATACAGAACCGAAATAAGGAGGTTGACGCATCATGAGATATGTAACCTATGTCCCTGAACTATTTGTGTAGTCCATGTTAAATGAGAACCTACAATTTGTTGTGTAAACTTTCACCAAAAACACAATAAAGTATTTTAAAAAAAGAAAAGCAGGAAGGAAGGGATAGAGAGGGAGGGAGGGAGGAAGGAAAGGAAGGAATCAAGTAAAATAAAGATACTCGAAAGGTGGGATGAGAAGCTTAGGAGGCAGGGAGTCTAAGTCAATGGTGTCTGAACAGTTTGCAGAAAGATGGTTGGAATGTTTGGATGACTTGGAGAACACAATCAATGTCAATGAGTTATGCATGGAGAAATTGTTGAAACCATGGTGTACGATTGTACACATTTTCACCAGAATAAAAAACAAACAAAGATACAATACAGAGGTTTGGCAATCACCAAAAAAACAAAAAAAGTTTCAGAGAAAGAATAATGAAACAGACACATTTCTATTAGACTCAACTAACCCAAATATTAGCACAAAGCCTGGATATTTCTGTAATTACTCAAGAAATTAAATCAGATCCAAATATCACTGTACCTTGCAGGCAAGCTCTGTCAGACTGCTAAGGAACAGATCATTCTGATTTAGTACAAACTCTACCTCCGAATAGACAAATGTATCCTCTGAGGTCAGTATAACCTTGATAATAAACCACAGAGAGTTTGAAAAATTAACGCTTTCATGGGTGAATTAGTATTATCATTATGGGAAGTTTTTGGTGATGCCATGTGTCTTCACTAATGGCATGGATGCTGAATCATTGTTGGTAGTTTTTTATTATTTGGAAAAATGGGGTGCCAAGTGCAAGCAGGACGTATCGGTTCCATGTTCCATTAAGCACATCACACGCTCTGGTTACACTTGAGCTGTAAAATATCTTACTCAACTACTCAAAATATATAAAAATACACACTAAGTACCAAATAAAAATTCCATTTGCTGCACATTGTTGTTACCAGTTTGACTGAGAGTAGGCCATATGGGTCCCATGGCCCAGGAAGTCCATCACAAACTGTTTTCACCCCAAAAATAACTCATTTACTTGAATATTTCTGAATGCCGGTAACCGTACCTTCCCAATAACACAAAGGAAAGAGTAAAGATACTTGCAAGCCTTACCTTGCTGTGCAGAGGACCAAAGACACACAAGTTCCATGCAATCACTCCTCCGGGCAGCATCCCCTCATACCAATGGTTCTCAACACTCAGATGTGGGGCAGATCGACTTCCTTGTCTTTTAGGCTGTTGTACCAGTATCCATCATGACCCCGGAAGGTACTGAAGTGGCTCGAATGTCTGCTATCAAACCTCCAGGGGTGGAAAATGTAACACGGCATATATATCCCCTGGTCCATGAAAAGTTGAAAAGCCACTATTACCCATAAACCTAAACTCAACAATTGTAATCAAAACACAGCAGGAATATGCTATACACTATTGTTGTTGTTAGCTGCTGTGGATCCCTGACCCATGGTGATCCCATACGCAATAGAATGAAATGTTGCCCGGTCCCGAGCCATCCCCATGATCGCTTGCAGATCAGACTGCTGTGATCCATAGGGTTTTCATTGGCTGATTTTCGGAAGTAGCTCGCCAGGCATTTCTTCCTAGTCTGTCTTAGTCTGGAAGCTCCACTGAAACCTGTTCAGCATCACAGCAACACCCAAGTCTCCACTGATAGAAGGATAGTGGCTGTGCATGAGGTTCATTGGCTGGGAATTGAACCTGGGTCTTCTGAATATAAGGTGAGGATTCTGCCACTGAACCACCAATGCCTCAAAACTATATTAAACCAGCTGCTGTTGAGTGCACCCCAACTCGTGTTGATCCCACCGACAACAGAATGAAGCGCTGCCTGGTCCTATGCCATCCCTATCATCAGCTGTGGATCAGACCATAGTGACCCACAGGGTTTTCATTGACTGATTTTTGGAAGAAGATCGCCAGGCCTTTCTTCCTAGTCTGTCTTAGTCTGGAAGCTCCACCGAAACCTGCTCAGCATCACAGCGACACCCAAGCCTCCACTGACAGACAGGTGGTGGCTGCACCTGAGGTGCATTGGCCAGGAATCGAACCTGGGTCTCCAGCATGGAAGGTGAGAATTCTACCGTGGAACCACCAGTGCCCCATGTACATAGTAAATACAAATCCAGATATAACATGATTCTTGAAACTGACTCTAGTTCTCGCATTCTCTAAAGGAAGATTACAGTTTTCACAAGGTACTTAGGTGGTTCAACCTGTTTGCACTCAACTTCTAACTTAAAGATTGGCAGTTCAAACCCACACAGAGGTACCATGGAAGAAAGACCTGGCGATCTACTTCCGTAAAAATTACAGTAGAGAAAATCCTATGGGGGCAGCTCTACTCCATAACACATGGGGTTGCTATGAGTCAGAATGGACTCGACAGCAACTAATAGCAATACGAACAATTTCTAGGCAAAGCACTAGTGGGAAAGTCTGGCCCGTGGAAAAATCTGACGGATGAAGTATCCAGTATCGAGTGGTATTCCAAATCTCCATGCTTCTCTTGGATCCATCTCCTTGGACAAGATTAAAAATAAATAAATACAAGGATGCCAACTAACAAGGAGGTTCCCAGAATGACGATGCTGTCCCTAAACTCTTAGACAACTGCAGAATCGAAAAGCTTCTTCCTCAACTAGCCAGCCAAGAGCATTGGCCAGTACCATATCAGCATGAACCGTGTTAGACAGCAACCTCACAGAACTTCTAGCCCTAGGTGGACAGGAGATACCCCCTGTCATTTCACATTTGTCATGCAATAAGGTGACTCCATTTTTTTTTTTTTTTTTGGCTTTAACAAACAGAAGTTTATTTTCTCACAGTCTTGGAGGCTAGAAGTCCAAATTCAGGGCATCAGCTCCAGGGAAATGCCTTCTTTATCTCTGTCAGCTCTGAGGGAAGGTCCTTGTCATCAACCTTCCCCTGGTCTAGGAGCTTCTCAGTGCAGGGACCCTGGGTCCAAAGGACATACTCCCTCCCAATTCTTGGTTCTTTTTGTTTCCCCCGCTTCCTCTTTTTTTTTTTTTAATTGTACTTAGATGAAGGTTTACAGAGCAAACTAGTTTCTCATTAAACAATTAATACACATACTGTTTTGTGACATTGGTTGCCAACCCCATAACATGTCAACACTCTCCCCTTCTCAACCTTGGGTTCCCCATTACCAGCTTTCCTGACCCCTCCTATAATAAGGTAACCCTGTATTTTACTATAAAATACAGCTTTACTGTGTTAGCAGAGATAGAACCCAAAAGAAAATAAAAATTAAAAAAAAAAGATACTATAACCAAATTAATTTGTGTTTATAACATGAATAAACAGATGTTTAAAATTAGAAAATTTAATATTGTGATTCACTTTATTTAAAAAAATAAAGTAGGCAAAGAAATGCACATTTTGGCCAAACTCAGCCCTCCTTCATGATAAAATCACTTACCGAGATAGGAACTGAAATTCCAAAATGGGAAACGCCTTAACCTGATAAAGTATATCCGCTAAAACTTTAATCTTAATAACTCATCTATATTGGCAAAACCACAGATGATTTTTATGAGTCAGAATCGACTCAACAGCGATGGGTTTGATTTTAATGGCTGGTCTTAACAAGAAGGCCCCAGTATTTCAGTCACTGTATTCTACATGGTATTCTGCAATGTATTCCAAATCAATCCAAACTTGTTGCCCATCAAGTGGATTCTGACTCATAGTGAGCCTCTAGGACAGAGTAGAGCTGCCTCATAAGGTTTCCAAGGCTGTAATCTTTACAGAAGCAGACTGCCACATCTTTCTCCCAAGGAGTGGCCAGTGGGTTCAAACCTCCGCCCTTTTAGATAGCAGCCAAGTACTTAACCACCACGCCACCAGGGTTCTTCAACCTTGTATTAAAAAAAAAATCCAAACTAATTGCCGTTGCGTCAATTCCAACTCATAGTGACCCCATAGGACAGAGTAGAACTGCCCCATAGGGTTTCCAAGGAGCGCCTGGAGGATTCGAACTGCTGACCTTTTGGTTAGCAGCCGAGCTCTTAACCACTGCACCACCAGGGCTCCCAACATTGTATTAGAATACCATAAAACAAGAAAGAATACGTGTGTGCGCGCGCGCGCATGTATGATTTGTATATATATGTGTATGTACGTATACCATAGCCTATGGATCAAAAGGAAGACATAAAACTTTGATTATTTGCCAATATTATGATTGTTTACATATTAAAACACAAAAGTGTCTATAGAGAAATTGTGAGAATAAATGAGAGAGACTAGCAAGGTGGCTGGGTAAATGAAAGTCAACTGCATATCTCTATGCAAGCAAAAGACATTCCAAAATAAGACTTTAAATAAAAGATTCCACGCTTCTTGGCAACCTTTTGTGTAGGACATGTATTTTTTACAGAGAGCTGCATGAAAACTGTACAATTAAAAAAACACATTGAAAAGCATTAAAGAAGTCCTCAATAAACATCTTTATGGCTAGGTAAATTCAATATGGTCAATATGTCAATATTCCCCCTCCAAAAACAAGAATGTATAAGAATAATTCAGTTCTAGTCAATGAAATATTCCATTCACTTCATATGAAAATCACAATCACAGTTTATGCAACTTGATAACCTGATTTTGAAAATCTATACGGAAAAGCAAAGGGACAAGGCTTGCCAAGACGCTCGTCAATAGGAAAGACAAGGTGGCGGTTCTTTCCATCATTACTGCTTATGATAAAGCTCCACCACCTGGGTGTCCGTGTGTCCTACTGTGGTAGCTTGCACGTTGCTGTGGTGCTGGAGGCTGTGCCACTGGTATTTCAAATACCAGCAGGGTCACCCATGGTGGACAGGTTTCAGCAGAGCTTCCAGACTAAGACAGGCTAGGAAGAAGGCCTGGCAATCTACTTCCAAAAATCAGCCAATGAAAACCCTACGGAATCACAACAGACCATTGTCCAATACAGAGCTGGAAGATGAGCCCCCTAGGCTGGAAGGCACTCAAAATACCCGGTGGCCTCAACAACAGACTTGAGTATACCAACGACAGGGAAGATGGCACAGGACCAGGTAACATTTCATTTTGTTGTACACGGGGTCGCCATGAGCCTCAGCTGGCTTGACAGCAACTAACAACAACAAATACAAGCAGAACACACAAAACCCTACCCTGAACAGAGTTCCATATATATCAAGTTTACTTGTTAAATTGCATTAAAAAATGACAAAGGCTTTAAATGTGAGAGTGTGTGTGTGTGTGTGTGTGTGTGTGTGTGTGTGTGATTACAACGCTGTTGATAATTGTACCAATGTGTTTCCTGAATTCCAGCTTTGAATACACCCTTCTCAGGCCGCACATTATTCAAATCTCATGTTCTACTCCCGGGAATGCCTGCCATTCATTCTACACTCTTTTTGATGCACGTATTTAGAAAAGAATAAGGAGAACCACGCGGTTGAAAAGACAAGTAATTTCAAATCAGCCAGGACTCAATGCTGTGCATTCCTTCGTACTTGGAATACTCATACACTGTGCTTTACCTTTAAAACAACTGCGACCGTAAAGAACTCACCTCTTCACAATATTCATTCACACCAAGAGAGGATTTTAGTCTGTTTGGTTTTGTTTTTAATGTTATTCTCTGGTTTCTGAAAAGACAGTGGCGCACACTTCATAATTTTATAATAGCAATGGCTACAGAGAACTGTCCAAAGACATTTAGATTTATATAGTATGTTGAGAAAATCCCATGCCTGTCTGCTAAAAAACCAAAAACCAAACCAGCTTCCCTCCAGTCGATTCCAACTCATAGTGACCCTAGAGGATACAGTAGAAACTGCCCCATAGGGTTTCCAAGGAGTGGCTGGTGGATTCCAACTGCCAGCCTTTTGCTTAGCAGACAAGCTCTTAAGCACCACGCCACCAGGTCTGGTAAGGAACACTAAATCCATGCAATAGGTTAGGGCAGTGCTTTCTCGTAGGGGCAGTGTTTCTCCTCTGGGGACACTTGACAATGTTTGCAGACATTTTTAGTTGTCACAACTCGCGTAGGGGGTCCTACAGGCATGTGGTGAGTAGAGGGCAGGGATGCTTTCATGGACGATCTTTCATCTCTCCTTCTAGCTCTTCCTTATTTCCTGTCATTTCTAAAACTCAGTCCTGAGTCTTCGCATCTCCATCTGCGATCACATTGGTAATTTCAAAAGAAACATGGATTTTTTTTTTTTAATTGTGGTAAAAATATACACAACAAAACCTTCACCAATTCAACAATTTTCACATATACAAATTCAGTCTCGTTGATTAGATTCTCCATGTTGTGCAACCATTCTCACCGTCCTTTTCCAAATCATTCCACCATCATTATCATAAACTCATTGCTCCCTAAGCAAATACTTCCCTTTCTCCCTCCGTCAATTCCTGGTAACCACTAATAATTTTTGGTTTCTCTATGTTATCTTGGAGCCCTGGTGGCGTGGTGGTTAAGAGCTACAGCTGCTAACCAAAGGGTCAGCAGTTCAAATGCACCAGCTGCTGGTTGGAAACCCTATGGGGAAGTTATACTCTGTCCCATAGGGTTGCTATGGGTTGGAATCGACTAGACGGCAGTAGGTTGGTTCGTTTGTTTTATGTTACCTTATTTCATATAAGGAAGGCGCTAGACAGTGGTCTGGATGGAAGGTTTCTGAGAACATGTAGGATCATGGAGGCCATCTTAGTTTTCTAGTGCTGTTATAACAGAAATACCACAAGTAGATGGCTTCAACAAAGGGAATTTTATTCTCTCACAGTCTAGGAGGCTAGAAGTCCAAATTCAGGGTGCCAGCTCCAGGGGAAGGCCTTCTCTCTCTGTTGGCTCTGGAGGAAGGTCCTTGTCATCAATCTTCCCTGGTCAAGGAGCTTCTCAGCACAGGGACCCCAGGTCCAAAGGGTACGCTATTCTCCTGCCTCTTGTTTCTTGCTGGTATGAGGTGCCTCTGTCTCTCTGCTCACTTCTCTCTTTTATATCTCAAAAGAGATTGACTTAAAACACAACCTAATCTTGTAGATTGAGTCCTGCCTCATTAACATAACTGTCTCTAATCCTGCCTCATTAACATCGTAGAGGTAGGATTTGCAATACATAGGAAAATCACATCAGAGGACAAAATGGTGGATGATCACACAATATATACTGGGAATCATGGCCTAGTCAAGTTGATACACATTTTTAGGGGGACACAATTCAATGCAAAACAGAAGCCATGGATTAAAAACCAAAGTGTCAAGGAAAACGCCCGGTACATTGCAAACTCAAGAGCATGCTTGGTGTTCTCTTCACCATCATATACTCATTCTCCAGGGTACAGTCTAGCACAGAGTAGCAGTCCAGGAAAAACTGGAGAGGGGGTAAAATGCAAAAGAATCGTTTAAAAATGCAAACATACAAGATGTCACTAGATTCTACACAACTTTTGTAGTTACACAAGTGACAAACAGTAGCAACAGAAATAAATAATATTTTGATATCTGACCCTGAATGGTAAAATGAGGATTTAGAACATGAAAATCTTTAAATCACTGTGATTGTCAAAGACTTTGGATAAGTAGGATACAATAACTGAGGACAGGTTATAGACAGAAAACAACAGATTTCCGTGGGCTGACAGTCTGGCTGCTGTTCTAGTAAATTTGAAAGAGTGAAAATCAGAGATGCCGTGTATGGAAATTTTCTTATTTTGAGATAGTTTCTAGAAAACCATAATTGCAGGTGGTTACCTGGTATACCTTTTCCTTGAGACATTTAAAAAACATCAAAGATTATAAAACTTGCGCGTGGAGGGTCGAATATTAGGTAGATTTTCTTCTTTATTCAAATGCTAAAATTAAAAATACAGCAAACTAGATTTTAGCACTATTTTTAAAATAGAATATTTTTATTGATGGAAAATTGACATAAAATGTGTATGCGTTCATTGAACTCTTACCAACATAACAACAACAACAAAAAAACAGTTGCCACGGAGTTGACTCCAACTCATGGCAACCCCATGTGTGTCAGAGTAGAACTGCGTTCCATGGGCTGTTCAATAGCTGATTTTTCAGAAGTAGATCGCCAAGCCTTTCTTCCAAGGTGCCTCTGAGTGGACTCGAACTGCCTACTTTTGGTTAGGCTGCACACAGATAAAGTTTAATAGGCAGTTAGCAGTTAGGAACAGTAGGCAAAGGCTTCCTGCAGAAGTTACCACGTGCAGTCAGTCTTAACCACTGTTATTGTGTGCCGTCCAGTCAGTTCCAACGCAGAGCGATCTTATAGAACAGAGTAGAACTGCCCTATAGGGTTTCGTAGGTTATAATCTTTACGGGAAAACATCGCCAGGTCTTTTATTCCAAGAAGTGGCTGGGGGGTTGGAACCACTGACATTTTGGTTAGCAGCTGAGCTCTTAACCGTTGCGCCACCAAGGCTCCTTCAGTCTTACCTAGTGCGTAGGAATTAGGCAGGTGATGGAAAGACGGGAGAGCAATCCAGGTGAAGGAACAAGAACCACACCACAGAGGTAACAATATTAAGTTTCATACATTCATTTGGCCACTTCACATATATTGATTAAGCACTTACACTGTGTTACACATCACAAGTACAATATTGAAGAAAAAACAGCCCCATTCTCTTGGAGCTTATACTCTGGGGAGCGTGGTAAACAGGAAGTGCGTACAATTTTGTTGTCAGGTGTCGTGGACTCGGTTCGACTCATAGTGACCCCAGGCACAACACAACAAAACACTGCCCAGTGCTGTGCCGTCCTCACAATTGTTCTTATGCTTGAGCCCATTGTTGCAGCCACTGTGTCAATCCATCTCGTTGAGGGTCTTCCTCTTTTCTGTTGACCCTCTACTTTACCAAGCATGACGTCCTTCTCCAGCAACTGATTTCTCCCGATAACATGTCCGAAGTACCTGAGATGAAATCTCTCCACCCTTGCTTCTAAGAAGCATTCTGGTTGTACTTCTTCCAAGACAGATTTGTTTGTTCTTTTGGCAGCCCATGGTATATTCAATACTCTTTGTCAACACCATAATTCAAAGGCATAGAGTAGTTCCGTCTTATCTGTGGGTGATAAGTTCTAAGATCCTGTGGATGTTTGAAACCACGGATAGTACCGAACCCTATTTATATGTTTTATAAACTCTATTTATACTATACATACATGCATACATACGTACCTATGATAAAGTCTAGTTTATATATTAGGTACAACAAGAGATTTACAACAATAACTAATAATAAAATAGAACCGTAACAATATACTGTAATAAAAATTATGTGAATGTGGTCCCCAGGTGGGATGGTGCAGAAAGGCGTGACATTTAATCACACTACCCATTTAACATTTTTGGACTGAAGGTGACCTCAAGTAACGGAAACAGTAGACTGAGAAACCTCGGATAAGGGGGGTACTGTATGCAATGACTATAAATATTTAAGGTAACGTCAACAGCCTCCCCTTGCTCCTTATCAGCATCATCACCATGAACATCATCTTTATACTTACAGCAAAGAAAAGTCGGATGATATTTCAGAAATCAGGACACTGGAGGAGCCCCAGGAGGCAGGAAAAACATGTCCTTAAGAGCAAGAGTTTGAAAGGAATATAAAAATATTCCAGATAAGAAACACAAAACAAAGCCCCTGAAATAGAAGCGTGACCTTGTTTAGAAATAAGGTCTTTCTTTGAAGATGTTATCAGTGACGTGAAGGAGGTCATGCTGGAGTAGGCTGGGTCCTGAACCTATCTGAGTGGTGTCTTATTAAAGGGGGGAAGAGACACAGAGACACACAGGGGGAAGATAGAGACCACGTGAACGTGCATTGAAAAGCCAAGGAACGTCAAGAAAAGCCCAGGGCTACCAGAAGCTGGGAAGATGGGGAAAGATCTTTCCCAGAATGCACAGAGAAATAATGGCCCTACCATTTCTGTTTTTAAAGCCATCCACTTTGGGGTATGCTTTGTTATGGCTGCCCTAGTGTCTTAGTCATCTAGTGCTGCTATAACAGAAGTACCACAAGTGGATGGCTTTAACAAAGGAATTTTTATTCTCCACAGTCTAGGAGGCTTTCTAGCCTGAATTCAGAGCACCAGCTCTAGGGGAGGCTTTCTCTCTCTGTCGGCTCTGGGGGAAGGTCCTTGTCATCAATCTTCCCCTGGTCTAGGAGCTTCTTAGCACAGGGACGCCGGGTCTAAAGGACACACTCTGCTCCTGGCACTGCTTTCTTGGTGGTGTGAGGTCCCCATTGCTCTGCTCATTTCTCTCTCCTTTTATCTAAGATAAAAGGTGATGCAGGCCATACCCCAGGGAAACTCACCTTACATGAGATCAGGACTGTGACCTGAGTAAGGGTGTTGCATCCCATCCTAATCCTCTATAACATAGCCTAAGCTTGCCTCATTAACCGCGGGCAGAGATTAAGATTTACAACACATAAGGAAGTTACATCAGATCACAAAATGCAGGACAACCACATAATGCTGGAAATCATGGCCTAGCCAAGTTGACACATATTTTTGTCCATGACACCTAGGAAACAAAGATCATTAGGCTTTCACAGTGTACCACCTGATGTTTGCCAGGAATATAATCTTATCTTAAAACGCAATAAAACATTGGAAATAATTAAACAAAATATGCCATGTAATATTCAGGGAGTACATCTATACTGACGTTTATAATCAATAAAGATGATATAGATACTGTAGACATAGATGATATAGATATGAATATAGAGTAATATACATATAGCTCCTTAGAAGGAAGGATGGCAAGGCTTCATCTCACATACTTTGGACATGTTGTCAAAAGGGACCAGTCCCTGGAGAAGGATGTCATGCTTGGTAAAGTAGATGGTCAGTGAAAAAGAGGAAGACCCTCAATGAGATGGACTGACACAGTGGCTGCAACGATGGGCTCAAACATAACAATGATTGTGACGATGGTACAGGACTGGGCAGTGTTTCATTCTGTTGCACACAGGGTTGCAGTGAGCCAGAACTGACTCGAGGTTACCTAACAACAACAACACAGATATACGCAGATATAGATATTTGCTGTTGATGTGCACTGCTGAGTCGTTCCAAATCATGGTGACCCTATATGACAGAACAGGTGGTTGTCTTAGTCATCTAGTGCTGCTGTAACAGAAATAACACAAGTGGATGGCTTTAACAAACAGAAGTTTATTCTCTCAATCTTTCCCTAGTCTAGGAGCTTCTCTGCACAGGAACCGCAGGTCCAAAGGATGCACTCTGCTCTTGGTGCTGCTTTCTTGGTGGTATGAGGCCCTGGTGTCTCTCTGCTCGCTTCTCTCTTTTACATCTCCAAAGAGATTGGCTCAAGACACAATCCAATCTTGTAGACTGAGTCCTACCTCATTAACATAACTGCTGCCTATTCCAGCTCATTAACATCATAGAGGTAGGATTTACAACATATAGGAAAATCATATCAGATGACAAAACGCTGGACAATCACACAATACTGGGAATCATGGCCCAGCCAAATTTATATGCATATTTTGGGGGACAAAATTCAACCATGACTCCAACTTACCATCTCCTTTGTTGTTCGCTGCTGCGGAGTCAACTTTAGACTCCTAGGGACCCTATATGACAGAGTAGAACTACTCCATAGGGTTTTCTTGGCAGATCGCCAGGTCTTCCTCCCATGGAGCCTCTGGGTGGGTTCCAACTGCCAACCTTTCAGTTAGCAGCCGAATACTTAACAGTTGCACTATCAGGGCTTCAGCTATCCCCTTTAGAGGTCGACAAGTTGACTGAGGATAACTGATAGCCAAGACTAAAGGCTTCAAAACAAGACAAAAGCAATGGGGTGAAAATAAAGGCAGTTATTCTGGGATGTCTGAGCAGCTCAATGGGACTCGAGGAATCCAAAGTTAATGAGACAAAACCCAAACCAAACCCACTGCTGATGAGTCGACTCTGACTCACAGCAACCCTATGTGTAACAGAATGAAACACTGCCTGGTCCTGACCCATCCTCACAATCGTTGTTATGTTTGAGCCCATCATTGCAGCCACTATGTCAATCCATCTCATTGAGGGTCTTCCTCGTTTTCAATGACCCTCTACTTTACTAAGCAGGATGTCCTTCTCCAGGGGCTGATCCTTCCTGACAACGTATCTAATGTACATGAGATGAAGTCTCGCCATCCTTGCTTCTAAGGGGCATTCTGGCTGTACTTCTTCCACGATAGATTTGTTCATTCTTCTGGCAGTCCATGGTACATTCAACACTCTTCACCAACACCATAATTCAAATGCATCAATTCTTCTTGGGTCTTCCTTGTTCATTGTCCAGCTTTCCCATGCATATGAGGTGACTGAAAATACCATGGCTTGGGTCAAGCACACCTTAGTTTTCAAGGTGACATCTTGATAGGAGGTGATAAAAATGTCCCTTTATGTATGTGATCTCCTCCTCAAAACTCACAGTAAAAACCCAGTGGTTGAGTCAACCCTGACTCACAGTGAGCCCGTGTGTGTCAGAGTAGAACTGAGCTCCACGGGGTTTTCAATGGCTGAGTTTTCATAAATAGATCATCAGACCTTTCTTCCAAGGCACCTCTGGATGGACTTGAACCCCCAATGTTTCTTTTAGCAGCCCAGCACATTAACCATCTGCACCACTCAGGGATCCTCAAAACCCATAACAGTGAGAAAAACGTCAGAAAGGCTCAACTGAGGAACACTCTACAAAACAGCTGAGCAGCACTCCTCCCAACAGCTAATGTCGTCAAAACCAAAGAAAGAGCGAGAAACTGTCTCAGCCCAGAGGAACCAAAGGAGATGTGGTGACTAAATGAAATATGGTGTCCTTGATCAGAAAAAGGGCATTAGGGAAAAAGTGAGGAAATCCACATAAAGTATGGACTTCACTTAGCAATAATGCATCGATATTGGTCCGTAGATTTTGCTGTTGTTAGATGCTGTCAAGTCGGTTCTGACTCATAGCGACCCCACGTACAACAGAATGAAACACTGCCTGGTCCTGCACCATCCTCACAATCACTGCTGTGCTTGAGCCCATCGTTACAGCCACTGTGTCAGTCTATCATGGTGACGGTCTTCCTGTTTTTCAGTGACCTTCTACTTGGTGCATTAGTTGTGATAAATGCACCATACCAATAACGTAAGATTTAAGTAATAAGGAAAACTGCAAAGGGGATATGAGAACGCTATACTATCTTCTTGTGAAAAGAAACAAACAACCCCGCTGCCATTGAGTTGATTCCAACTCACAGTGACCCTTTAGGACAGAGTAGAACTGCCCCATAGGGTTTCAACGAGCGGTTGGTGGATCTGAACTGCCCACCTTTTGGTTAGCAGCCGAGCTCTTAACCACTGCGCCACCAGGGCTCCATCTTCAAATAGAAATATGAAATTATTCTAATTGTTTTGTTGAAAAGTTTACTTTAGATAATAGTTTCTGAGAAGGGTAATCCTTCTATTTCTTCAATTTTCAAGCCTGGAGTAACTTTTGTAAGGTATTTTTTTTTAACTCTGGAATAATTTAATAAAAAGGAAAAACCTAAAAACAGAAAGCAGTTAGGAGAAAAATGTTTATAAAGGACACTAGTTTACGCTGTAAAATCTACTAGGTGTTACACACAGACGAGGAACTTCAAGAATTTATAACTCTGCAATAAACCTCAACTCCTGGAACTATAAAAATGGCCCAAATTTATAACAGCCTGCGGGTCTTTTGGAAACCCTGGTGGCGTAGTGGTTAAGAGCTCAGCTGCTAACCAAAACATCAGCAGTTCAAATCCACCAGGCGCTCCTTGGAAACCCTATGGGGCAGTTCTACTCTGTTCTACAGGGTCACTATGAGTCGGAATCAACTCGACGGCAACGGGTTTTGTTCATTTGGTTTGGTGGGTCCTATAGAATGTTCTGGTTTTGACTAGATACCAAGGATTAATCCAGGTTGTAACATGCTTGTTTCTTTAACTAAAAAAAAGAAAAGAGAAAGTGTGATCTTAACAGATGAACTGTAAGAATTCATCCATATATGAATTATTGTAGATTTGTATGGAATTAGCTCGACTTCTGCTAATCCAATGAATTTTAAAGTTTTTCTACATTTTCATATTTCCTGGGTTTCTTCTCGTCAACTCTTTAAAGACAGATTTAAGGCCCAGTGGCTTTAAATGGCTTTTGACAAAAAGCATGGAGGAAGCAGTATTCTGAGTTGGATATCGGGCACTTTAGAGACAGATTCAAACAGCAGGCCACACATTTGTGAAAACTTCCCATCTGGGTCATTACGAGGGGCCTTTTCAGCCAAATTGTGCCATTTTCCCTGAGTGATGCAATCACTCTTGCCACTGAGTTAAAGCACAGACTTAATGGAAAGGCCTCAACAAAAGAATCTCTTTAAAGTCAATTTCTTCCCATTAAAATGGCAAACACACACACGTAAACACCTACACACACAGTTGTAACACTGGGTAATTTGGAATATTAAATATTCTCTTAATTATTTACGTTTCTCCTTTGTGATTGGAGCCCTGGGGGCGAAGTGGTTAAGTATTCGGCTGCTAACCGAAAAGTCAGCAGTTGGAATCCACCAGGATGTCACTGGAAACCGTATTAGGGCAGTTTTACTCTGTCCTATAGGGTCGCTATGAGTCGGAATTGACTCGATGGCAACGGGTTTGGGTTTTTCAGCTCATAAACTATAGTAATCAAAGGCAGGTAAATTCAACACCAGACCACAGAATTGTTTTCTCAGTATGTACTATTCATAAAATAAAGGTACTGTAGCATCATAAGCGGATGGGACTCAGAGTGGGGAAGGCGTGTGATTTGTGAATTATTTTATCCTGGGGCAAACTGAGGAAACCTTCTTGCCAGACTTGTAAATGCTTGCCTTTTCAGAAACCACTGTCATCCTCCTCCAAACCACAGGGATCCTGCTGACACTCTGCTCCCCGGAAAGCTGCTCTTTCATTAAATTCACAAAAACAATCCCTAAAGGAAATGAACATCAGTCAACGTGCCTCCCATTGTTGCCATCTATAAATCCATTTAAAAAAAAAACAAAACAAAAACCCCATTTGCTAAAGTGGATCCTCAGCCACAAGTGATTTCTGGGAAGAAAAACAATTGGGAATAATGCCTGGGTGATGAAAGACGTGTGCTTTTTATAAGCAAGAGGCCGAGGGAACCATTTAACAACTCAGCATCAGGTAATGTCGGGAGAATGGATGGATGTTCGAGCAGATGTAGTCGCGGGGGGGCCGGTAATAATTCATCAAAATGCGGAATGAATGATGGTGATGGCTGAAGATGCATTGATTGTTAGGGCGAGAGGCAGGGCTCGGAGAAATAGATGACTTCTACATGCTCACAGGAATGCATATAAGAACAAAATCACACTGTGTTTTGCACATACAAGCTGGCTCCTAGGTCCGTCTTTCAGAAAGCAGAACAGATGAAAACTCAAGCACAATGTGTACAATTCTCTGACAGAATCATGGAATACCTGGACTCCTGTAAGTGCTGCCCCTGCAAAGCTCGAGACAACGGCGGTTTCATTTTACGGTTTTGGTTTTTCCATATCCCATATACCATTGACACTTGGAATGACCCTTCCAACATCTGGCCCTGTGACTCTCCAAGACACACCACCTGTTTACGTCCAGAGGCTTCCAGGAACGCTTAGAAGACACACACCGAATCCAAACCAGTTGCCTTCAAGTCAACTCTGACTCATGGCGACCCTACGCGTGTCAGAGTGGAACCGTGCTCCACAGGGTTTTCAGTGGCTGATTTTTTGAAAGTAGGTTGCCAGACGTTTCTTCTGAAGTGCCTCTGGATGGACTAGAACATCTAATGTTTGGTTAGCAGCAGAGCATATTAACCGTGGGCACGACTCCGGCCCTTTTAGGAGACAGAAGAGGATCCTTAACAGGGTGGCCCCGCCCCTCACTACAGGCTTATCTTGCCCCACTTCTCTCTTTGCTCAGAACCAGAACACAACACTCCCACTGATGAAGATCCAAGACCACAGCCTTCACTATGGATTATGCCTCAACATAAACAAAACCAAAGTCCTCACAACGGGGTCAACCTAAGGAAGCAGTTGATGAACACCATGTAATACCACAAGCTGTGGATTCACCCACCCATGCTCACTCCACAAGGAATGATTCGGCCTAACCCTGGTGGCACGGTGGTTAAGAGCTCAGCTGCTAGCCAAACGGTCGGCAGTTGGAATTCACCAGGTGCTCCTTGGAAACTCTACAGGGCCCGTTCTACTCTGTCCTCTAGGGTCGCTATGAGTCGGAAGCGACTTGGCGGCAGTGGGTTTACCAAGTACCAAGAATTCTACTCCCTGGAGATGCAAGCTGTACAATCAACAGAGTTTATGTTCTGCTTTATTATTGTTGTTGTCATCATAGTTTTCTGATTGATTAATTCTACCACCCACGTATTTTTATCTAGCTCCAGAGTATTTTGGATCGATATCTGAAATACTAGATACTCACCTATATATTCATTTAAATTCCATAAGGGAAGGGTCTTTGTCTACTGTTGTCTACTGTTCTACTATAGTTGCAGCCCGTACAAAAGTGTAAGACACATAATAGATACTCAACAAATTTTCTTAATAATATTTTATTGTGTTTTCAGTGAAGGTTTGTAGAGCATTTTAGGTTCCCATTCAACAATTCCTAGGCAAATTGTTCGCTGACGTTGCTTATATTCTGGACAGCGCGTGAACATTCTCGTTACTTCTGTTCTGGTTGTTTCATTTCCATTAATCTAATTTCCCTGCTCCCTTAACCTTCTCATCTTTGTTTTAAAGTAATTGTTGACCATTTAGTCTCATATGGATGACTTTTTTAAAGGAGCACAGTACTCATGGGTGATATTCATTATTTTTTGAGCCAATCTGTTAAATAGATGAACTTAGGGTCTGGTTTCGTTTGAAGATTTAAAGAGTATCTCAAGACAATAGTCTCAGGGAGTCCTCCAGTCTCAGCTAGTCCAGTAGGTCTGGTTTTATTTTTTTATTTTAGGAAGTAGAGATTCTGTTTCACGTTCTTCTCCCATTCTGTCAGGGTCCATCTTTTGCGGCCGTTCAACAGTTTTTTTTTTTAGGAATGAATGAGTGTATGCCTATGCCTAGGAAGAAAGGGGCTCAAAGATGTACAATTTTAAGATAACCATTATTATCATATCCAGCCTCCACTCTGATGAGTAAGCAGATACTTTATGGTTGATGAGACCATTAACAGAAATAAGTTCACTACGTGCTCAGTGATATGAACTGGTGAATATGAAAAACTCTGAGTCAATACTTTGTGCTGAATTATTAATGTAAAAAGCTCAAAACAATCACATGAGCAAAATAAGTAAATACATTCAGGGAAGAGTTTGGAGAAAACACAATGGTGATTACAAGGTCAACTACCTACAGAAAAGTTTGATAGTAATGTAGGAGAAAGAAGCAGGAAACAAACATTCATCCAGAGGTTGGGGACAATAGGGGGTGGTGGGGACTGTGGCTAAGTGGTAAGGTGAACGTTGTTGTTGTTAGGTACCATCCAGCCGGTTCTGACTCTTAGCAAACCCATGTACAACAGAAAGAAACGCTGCCTCGTTGTGTGCCACCCTCACAATCTTTACTATATTTGAGCCCACTGCTGCAGCCTCTGTGTCAATCCATCTCCTTGAGGGTCTTCCTCTTTTTCCCTGACCTTCTACTTTACCAAGCATGATGTCCTTCTCCAGGGATGGGTCCCTCCTGATAATGTGTCCAAGGTACGTAAGATGAAGTCTCACTATCCTTGCTTCTAAGGTGCATTTTGGCTGTACTTCTTCCAAGACAGATTTGTTCGTTCTTCTGATAGTCCATGGTACATTCAATATTCTTTGTCAACACTGTAATTCAAAGGCTCAGTTCTTCTTCAGTCTTCCTTATTCATTGTCCAGCTTTCACATGCATATGAATCTATTGAAAAGACCATGGCTTGGGTCAGGCTCACTTTAATCCTCAAAGTGACATCTTTGCTTTTTAACACTTTAAAGACTTGTTTTGCAGTAGATTTGCCCAATGCACTACTTCATTTGATTTCTTAACTGCTGCTTCCATGGGTGTTGATTATGGATCCAAGTAAAGTGAAATCCTTAACAATTTCAGTGTTTTCTCCATTTATCATGATGTTGCTTATTGGTCTAGTTGTGTGGATATTTGTTTCCTTTCTCTTGAAGTGTAATCCATACTGAAGGCTGTGGTGTTTGATCTTCATCAGTAAGTGCTTCAAGTCCTCTTCATTTTCAGGAAGCAAGGTTGTGTCACCTGCATATCACAGGTTCTTAATAAGTCTTCCTCCAATCCTGATGCCCCATTCTTCTTCTCAGAGTCCAGCTTCTCGGATTATTTGCTCAGCATACAAATTGATTGATAAGTACAGTGAAAGGATACAACCATAATGCATAATTTTCCTGATTTTAAATCATGCAGTAAACCCTTGTTCTGTTCGAACATGGGCTATGTACAGGTTCCGCATGAGCACAATTAAGTGTTCTGGAATTCCCATTCTTCACAATGTTCTCCATAATTTGTTATGATCCACATGGTTGAATGCCTTTGTGTAGTCATGTGCTTAGACATGGTAATGTGAATGCCATGTCCGAAACGAAATTTACAACCTGAGTCAGCCAGTGTCACCAATTCTTACAAATTTTCAAGAGATGCTAAGAACATGGATCTTCCTGCAAAGTTCCCCAGCTTTTAGATATTGCCACAATTTTTATTTCGTACAACTCTCTTCAAGGCAAGCAAACAAATGTTTACACTTGCAATGGGCCATGAGTCATGAAGATTTGACCTTTGTATTGTATCACTGGGGTTCCATTATATTTATACAACCATTGGCAGTGCCATCAAACATATCATGATGATTAGTAACATGCCACAAACAGTCCTGAATGAAAACTACAGCAATTAATTAGTCCTCAAAAAAACAAAAAAAAAAATACGGAATTCAGAAAATAGCTACATGACCTTCTCTATACAGAACGAAGCCAAGAATCGAGACTAGCATAGAAAGAGGCATCTCTGAGCAGGACAAATAAAGGCCAGTCTATGAACTAATGGGAGTCCTGGTGGTGCAGTGTTAAGCACTCGGCTGTTAACCAAAAGGCTAGTGTTTCAAACTCACCTGCTCACTCCAAAGGACAAAGATATGGCAGTCTGCTTCTGTAAAGATTTACAGCCTTGAAAACCCTATGGGGCAGTTCTACTCTGTCTTACAGGGTCATTATGAGTCGGAATCGACTTGATGGCAGTGGGTTTGTTTTTTTTTTTGTTATGAAATGATGAGAGGGTAGTGGTGGTTCAGTGATAGAGTTCTCACCTTCCATGCAGGAGACCCGAGTTCAAATCCAGGCCAATGCACCTCATGCGTAGCACTACTCATCTGTCAGTGGAGGCTTGCGTGTTGCTATGATGATGAACAGGTTTCTGCTGAGCTTCCAGACTAAGAGGGACTAGGAAGAAAAGTCTGGCCGTCTACTTCTGAAAACCAGACAATGAAAACCCTACGGATCTCAAACAGTGAGATCCACAACTGATCATGGGGATGGCGCAGGACCACAGTGTTTTGTTGTGCTGTGCACAGGATCACCTTGAGTCGGGGGCCGACCGGATGGCAGCTAACAGCAACAATAACAACTCCAAGTGATGAACGCCTTACATGCTAACACTAAGTCACCATCAGACCTTCAGTGCCTAGTGCAGTATCTGGCCCATATTTGGGGCTAAAAGAAAACAAAACTGCTCAATGGAGGAAGAGTTTTGGGAGTAGGTGAGCAACTCAGTAATTAAGCCAAGTCCTGTTAATTCGCACTGTGGTTGATAAAATTAGCAACTGGCAGCACCAATTAAGGGGCTCCCTTGAGTCAGGTGGAGCCCTGGTGGCACAACAGTTAAGCCCCCAGCTGTTCACCGAAAGGTTGGCAGTTGGAACCCACCCAGCATCTCAGAGGGAGAAAGACCTGGCAATCTTCTCGTAAAGATGACAGCCTAGAAAACCCTACGGGGCAGTTCTATTTTGTAGCATAGGACATGGGGTCACTATGAGTTGGAAAAGACTCCACGGCACACAGCACCAACATGAGTCAGGCACTGTGCTGAGTATTTCCCATAAATTCTTTCATTGATCCTTACAACAACCCTTTGAGGGAGGTGCTAGGATTAGCCCCACTTAACACATCAGATAACTGAGGCTTTGGAGGCGTTAATGAACCTGCTGAACGTCATAGCTCAAGAGAGAGCAAGAAGCTGTGTTAAAACTTAGTCTATCATACTCCATTATGTCCACATCAAAAACCAGACTGGCTTAGTTACTGTACTTCAGCAAGAACTCTAATGAACTAGTTAATCAAATTTTGTAAGATAGATTCCATGACGAAGGGAAGAGAGAGGGAAGCACCTTTTTGAAAGGAAAGAGAAGAAAGAACAAACATAGAAGCCAAGAAAATAAAAACCAGAGCAAACCAGTTGTGGTGGCCCCAACTCTGACTCGTGGTGGCCCCAACTCCGACTCGTGGTGGACCCAACTCTGACTCGTGGTGGACCCAACTCCGACTCGTGGTGGACCCAACTCTGACTCGTGGTGGCCCCAATTCCGACTCGTGGTGGCCCCAACTCTGACTCGTGGTGGCCCCAATTCCGACTCGTGGTGGCCCCAATTCTGACTCGTGGTGGCCCCAACTCCGACTCGTGATGGCCCCAATTCTGACTCGTGGTGGCCCCAACTCTGACTCGTGATGGCCCCAACTCCGACTAGTGGTGGCCCCAACTCCGACTCATGGTGGCCCCACATGTGTCAGAGTGGAGCTGTGCTCCAGAGGGTTTTCAGTGGCTGGCTTCTGGAAGCCGATCTCCAAGTCTTTCTTCCGCAGTGCCTCTGGGTGTGCTCCAATCTCCAAACTTTTGTAGAGCAGCGAGTGTGTTCACCATTTGCATCATGCAAGAAAAAGGATGAAAAACCCACAGTATCCCGATTTCATTTAACACAGGCCCGGGCAAGTCTAAAGAGCAGAGTTGGCCTTCCAGGAAACTCCTAAAGAAAATAATACGTACAGTGACGAACCTTAGTCAACAAGGGGAGCCCTGGTGGCGCAGTGGTTAACAGCTTGGGCTGCTAACCAAAAGGTCAGCAGTTCGAATTCACCAGCCGCTCCTTGAAAACCCTATGGGGCGGTTCTATTCTGTCTTACAGGATCGCTATGGGTCACAATCAACTCGACGGCAACGGTCCTACATTTTTAGTTACCCTGGTCAGAGAAGGCTTGAGTGTATCATTAAATGAATTATAAACAGCTTCATCCAAAATCTTTAAATTATAGGAAAATCCTGCATAAAGCTAAACCAAACCCAAAACCAAACCCACTGCTGTTGAGTGGACTCTAACTCCTAGTGACTCTACAGGACAGAGTCGAATTGTCCCATAGGGTTTTCTAGGCTATAATCTTTATGGGAGCAGATAGCCAGGTCTTTTCTCCTGAGAGCAGCTGATGGATTCAAACTGCCAACCTTTCGGTTAGCAGCCACCATTGCGCCACCAGGGATCCTTTATATGTATATAACTATATATGCATATATACGTTGTTGTTTAGGTTTCTTCTGCCTAAAAGGAATCTTAACAAAACAAAACAAAACTAATTGCCATCGAGTCGATTCCGACTCATAGTGACCCTATACGACAGAGTAGAACTGCCCCATAAGGTTTCCGAGGAGCAGCTGGTGGATTCAAATTGCTGACCTTTTGGTGAGCAGCCCAAGCTCTTAACCACCACCCCATGGACAACAGAACACAATATTGCCCTGCGCCATCTTCATGATCGTTGTGTGTTTGAGCCCACTGTTGTGGCTATTGCGTCAAGTCATCTCATGCAGGGTCTCCTTTGTATTTGCCGACCCTCTACTTTACCAAATGTAGTGTCCTTTTCTTGAGATTAGTATTTCCTGATGATGTGCCCAAAGTAATTGAGCTGAAGTCTCACCATCCTCATTTCTAAAGAGCATTCTAATTGTACTTCTTTTAAGGCTGATTTTTCCTTCTTCTGGCAGTGCATGGTATATTTGATATTCTTCACAAACACCAGAATTCAAACACATTACTTCTTCTGTCTTCCTTTTTCATTGTCCAGTTTTTGCATGCAGAAGAGGCAACTGAAAATACCATGGCTTAGGTCAGGTGCACCTGAGTCCTCAAAGTGACATCTTTGCATTGTGTTTGTGCCATGTATTAGGGCTCCTAGCGTTGTCCCTATTTTTTCTTCCATGATCTTTATCGTTTTCAATTTTGTATTTAAGTCTTTGATCCATTTTGAGTTAGTTTTTGTGCACTGTGTGAGGTATGGCTCCTGTTTCAGTTTTCTGCAGATGGATATCCAGTTTTGCCAGCACCATTTGTTAAAGAGACTGTCTTTTCCCCAATTAATGGACTTTGGGCCTTTGTCAAATATCAGCTGCTCACAGGTGGATGAATTTATGTCTGGATTCTTAACTCTGTTCCATTGGTCTATGTATCTGCTGTTGTACCAGTACCAGGCTGTTTTGACTACCGTGGCAGTATAATAGGTTC